>NC_066881.1:8427673-8722673 GCF_022985175.1 Labeo rohita | reverse complement strand
TTAAAAGACATTTTCTAAGTTTCCACAATCTGTCACAGATGTATCTGACAGTTTGTGTTCACATTTAGTCAGAGAATTGATGTCTTTCTTGTATATATTCAGCAGGGTATATATAATTGTGCAATACGTTGCACAACAATATTAGATCATTTTGAAAAGAAAATCCATCGCACTCCAGATTAATTTTTCATTCCTAAAATCAACTGCCAGTTATACTAAGTTCATTCAGTTCCTTGGACGCTCTCCAATTCACGTGTAACGAACCTCTGTGGGGCCATCACAGCTTCAGATGTGGTTGATAGTGGAAGGACATCTCTTAGTTTGACTAAAATCACAGCTGCACAACGTGGGCCAGGAAATTCTCTATTAGCTTTTTAAAGCTTTCTGTGGGCCTGTGGAAAACGTACTATAATCTAATCCACCCGTGTGGTTTTGTAAATGTAATTAGAGCAGCCGCTGCTTGAGGTCGACGATCTTGATTCTGGAGGTCCAAAGCTCATCTGCTCAGCAAACCGCAGGCCTAGTTGCTACAGACAGCAAAACAGCAAACAAATGAAGTAGTAATTATGACTGGCGTGACCTTTAATTTACAGATTAATGAAAATCTATTAAAAGAGGTATTTTGAAACCAACGTAAAAGCCTGTACGCATAAATATATGGCTGGCAAAAAAACACAAACACGCTCTGAGCTGCCAGTTTGACTGAAAGACAACGCTCACATCCCTGCGCTCAGGCGGTCTTTGCGTCAGGAGCAGAATTAGATATCGTTCAGTCCACTCTATCAGCCCTTTCCAATAGCTGTGTTGAGCCAAATACTCCCCTGACAGCCAACTCACATGTGTTTTGTGGACAGGGGACAATTGTCCTTTTGTCCTCGTGCATGGACTGCCTCATTCTGGCTCCTGTTTTGGAAACTACTATTTTGCGTTCTCCTTCTGGTTTGGCCTAGAAACTTTCTTCTTTGGAGATATTCGGTGATGAAATGCAAGTCTGCTTTGTCGTTTAGCTGCATTCTTTGATTAGGCGGGACAATTTGTTGTTTGTTTTTCAAATGAAGAGCCCCTCCTATTCTCTCCAACTCACTCAACACAGATTGCGATGAAAGGAGGGAATAATCAAAGAGTTAGTGGTGGAGGTGGTAAAGATTGACGAGGGGGAGGCTAGTTTGTTTTACCTCATGCTGATAAAGTTTTCTTAAATAGGTCAACCAGATTCATGGGAATTTATAGAGATTTTTACAGATTGCTAGAGGAATGTTTTTAAAGGAGATGCGTATATTGACATAAACACAAACGGTTAAATTAATCTCTGACTCTGTGTGTGAAGCTTGCATTTAACATTTGTGCCGGCAATAAACTGGCAGATTATAGTTACAGTATCTAATGTATGTGGTGTTATAATGGGTAAGGGGGGCTGGGCTGCTTACCAAAAGTTTGCAAGTTTGAGACCCATAAGCTCAATGAACCATCACTGCTGTGTAACCCCGGGTTGTTCCACAAGGATTGTCCCTGTAATAAGTGTACGGGTAAGTCATTTCGGATAAACGGATGTCTGCTAAAATGACTACTTACTTGTATCTAAGGCATTCATTAAAAGGAGGGATGGGAAATCAGACATAACCGACAGCAGTGTGAACATACTTTGCGCTCTGGCTACAAAAGGAACCTTTAGTTCAAAACAAATGTGACCACAAAACCAGTTGTAAGTAGCACAGGTATATTTGTAGCAATGGCCAAAAATACATTGTATACACTGTAAAAAAAAAAAAAAAAAAAAAAAAAAAACGCAATTTGTTGAATCAACTTAAAATAATTTGTTACCCTGCTTCCTTAAGGTTTCAAGTTGACTAAACTTATTTGAATTGACTGAACTTAAAATTTTAAGTTGTACTAAGTGACAACTTAGATATTCGAGTTGACTAAACTAAAAATTGGTTTGTTAAACTTAAAACTTGTTAAACTGAATCAATTCAAATATCCAAGTTGTCACTTAGTAAAACTTAACATTTCAAGTTGCCTACACTTTTTTTTTTAAGTTGACCGAACTTAAAATTTGAAGGCAGCCAGGTAACAAATTATTTTAAGTCAACTCAAAAAATTGTTTTTTACAGTGTAGGTCAAAATGATTGATTTTTTTATGCCAAAAAATCATTAGGATGTTAAGTAAAGATCATGTTCCATGAAGATATTTTGTAAATTCCCTACCGCAAATATATATAAACTTAATTTTTGCAATATGCATTGCTAAGAACTTCATTTGGACAACTTTAAAACTTTAATTTTTTTTTTGCACCCTTAGATTCCAGATTTTCAAATGGTTGTATCTTGGCCAAATATTGTCCTATCCTAACAAACCATACATCAATGGATATATGAAGAGTTCAGATGCAAAAGCAGCTAAAAGCCATCTCGGTAAAAAATGAGATAATGCTCCTGACACATATACAAAGTAGCCAGAACGAAATGCTATTTTTAAATAAATACGTCAGATGGATTTAGAGGCTTTTGCATCTGCACTCTTCATATTGTTTGTCTATTTCTAATTTTCTTTCTACTTTGCTTATTGCTGCTGTTCTCTCTGAGAGCGACCAAACAAATTTGTTGTATCACTACAATAACAATAAAGTCTTTACTTATTTTAAAGTCTGTGCTTATTCAGCTTTCAGATGATGTATAAATCTCAATTTCAAGAAATTGACCCACGTGACTGGTTTTGTGGTCCAGGGCCACAACTAGATACTTTTACATTGTTGATTGACTAAACTTGTAAGAAAGGAAAATGAGATCTAATAGTGTACAGGTATCTCATTCTTTCTCTAAGGGCTATCCATAACGGTTTTACTGCAGGGATGTCAACAATTCACAAAGCTTATATTCTTGAAATTACATAAAACAGAACTTTACAGACTGACTGAATAAATGTTGCAGTTATATTTTATTTATCTTTTAATTCTCTATATTCTTTAGGTTTATTTCAGTGTAGCATGTGGTTAGTAGTGAAACCACTAACCAATTTGTCCAAAAAGGGCAAATCATGCCTGTTTCGCAGGAGTGTCTGTAACCTTAAAGTCTTTTCTGTCATATTAATTACTCACCTTCATGTCGTTCCAAACCCATAAGATCTTCATTCATCTTCAGAACACAAATTAAGATATTTTTGATGAAATCCGAGAGCTTTCTGACCCTGCAGACAGCAACGCAACTGACATGTTCAAGCTCCAGCGAAGGTAAGGACATTGTCAAAATAGTCCATGTGACATTAGTGGTTCAACCGTAATGTTATGAAGCTACGTGAATACTTTTTGTGTGCAAAGAAAACAAAAATAACAACTTTATTCAACATTTTCTTCTCTTCCGTGTCAGTCTTCGATGCGCATTTATCTTATGATATTCTTTGAATATTAGCTTGACAGTTTTGTTTAAAGGTTTAAAAAAGTTTCAAAAGGCTTCAAGTTTGAAGGTTTTATAGGCCTTACAGACAAACATACAGTTATATGGCTTTACAAATAAGAGAATAACCTCTTTATTTCTCAGAATGTCATTACCTGTTGAATTTCTTCCAAAAAGTCCTCTTCATTTAAATTCAGCTTCCTATGGAGTGTGGCCAGATCCATTAGTAGTGATTTTGGCAAGTTGATGCGTAGCGCGTTTGTTTTTTAATTTGTAGTCTTATGTTTTGGTAACTGAAACGTTGTTTGAAAACACCTCTTTAATTCGCACCTTGGGTCTAGGTGTGTGGATGAAGAAAGAGTTTCTCTTACTTTAATGATTGTGTGGTTACCATGTCCACTCTACGCATCGATTCAGCAAGGCACCTAAAAATATCGTTCTCCAGAGCCGGATCAAAGCCCGGGTCAGCTCCTCCGTGAATCCCGCCCTACCGTTTAGCCTAAATAAACCGAAAGGAGGGGCTTGTCCGCGACAGAGAAGCGCAGGGTCCCGTGGTGAGCGCTGCAGAGCCGTGTAGTGTGTGTCAGGTTTCATTCTGAGAGAGACTCAAGCGCGCAGCAGTCAGACAAACCCGTCAAATGGCACGACCGAAACACACGGACTCCCACTAGAGCCGGAGCTCACTCAACCATTATCTCCATGCACTTGAATGAGCGGCATGCCTCAGTTGAGGTCGTTTTGAAGATTGATATTTTCACGTGAAAAGCGGTTTAATTGCCTGACAGGAGAACTTTAATCAGTTTATCTGAGCACGACCCCGTCCAGCGTGGATAAACATCAAATTGCCTACACAGGTCTCACAGACATGGAGGACATGAAATTGCGAGTATCACCTCAGTCCAGTCGGGACAGGACCTGCGTTCAGCATCCTTGCCAAAAGCGTCTTTTGACGAACTGGAAGGACGTGTGTGCAATCTGCGTGTGTTTGATCTCGTTCGGAGTTTGTGTGTTGCTTTACCTGAGGACGTCAGATCTGCAGTCCAGGGTGCTCAGTTTGGAAAAGGACAGAGATCCTAGTATCTCCAGTTGGATCTCGCTGGAACAGGTGGAGCCCGTCCTGTGGAGTCGGCTGGATCAGATATTAGAGGAGGTGAGCGGTGACTTTTATTCTCCAGACATTTGTCTGAGGTTGTAATAATGATTAGTCATACTTATACAAGCTATTTGCTTGAGACATAAGTGTGAGGACAGAGTGCAAGAGAAGATGTTCATGTTGTCCCACCTTGTTAAAGTGTTATCTTCAGTGAGAGGTTAAAAGTGCGTTGTTCAGAAAGTTCAAAGAGCAGAGAAATTTTAAGGTAGAAGATGAGGAATATGTTTCTGGAACTACGTTCAGGTGTGTGAAAATATGAATTTGAAGAGCTTAGCTCTCAGTCTCTTCGTCCGTATTTAGTTTGTTTTTCGGCCCTTGTTTGTTTACGCACTTTCACTGCGCACAGTTTGAGCTCCGGTGACTTTCAAAGGCTCATGCACACGGATCAAAATAATTAGTTTTTGATTGCGCGTACCAGTTTTTTTTAGAGCATTTGTTTAGTTCTGTTTATTTATTGTTTTTTGGTAGCGTATTATTTTATTCCTTTGTATTGTTTGTAACATTGTCTTTTATTGCGTTTATTGCTTTTTTTTCTTTTATCTCCATTACAGATAAAACGCGAAACAAACTATAACATAAATAAACTGCTAATTACTTTCTTTTTTGTTTCATCTGACAGAGAAAATAACTTTTATACAGACTTTAAATAAACTTAGTTAATTTTCGTTAATGTTAATATTTGAACCAAATGTCATTCGCCATCACACGTAAGTGTGATAATTAAATCCTGATTATTAAATTAAGTTTGTTAGCTGTTCAAATACCAGATCAGAGTCTTTTACATGACTCACATTTTTCACATCCTATTTAGCATTGCTCTAGAATGAGTGTCTATAAATAACACAATCATATTGCCAAAATTTCCTGCTGCCATTCTGACACATTCATTAGTGTAGCTGTCTTAATAAAAGTACGTATAATTGATGTGATCCTATTATCCACACTTGCCTGAATTTTAAAAAAGTCTATTCAATGATAAATAGACCAAATAGACCTCTGCTATTGAAAGATATGACTGTTGTTGTTTAGCAAAACTTTTATTTGCAGCACGCAAGACCTGCTGAACCCATTGTGTCACCATACGACCACCTGTTTTACATCAACAATCAAGCAGTTTTAGGGCTCTCGCCAGCTTTAGCGTGGACTGAGCACAGCGTCTGTGTAGAATAGGATTGAGCTTAAAGTGGTGAGTTGGAGAAAAGCGAGAGATATATATATATACAGTATATTGCCTGCAGCCGTGGACCCTTCACACTGGCCTCTGGTGGTTCATCACCTAGCTGCATGTAAAATATTTGAGGTGTTAAAAGTATCTTGGGTAGAATTTTTCTCTGGGGAAGGCTGCCATCGCACTATCTGCGGTTTATAAAGTAATAGAGTCTGCGGAGGATGATGGAGGTGAATATTCAGTGTGTTAATGAGAGTACGCCAACTGGAGTAGAGGCAGCCAAGTGTGAGTCAATCTGATTGCAGTATCTGACTAATGTTGAGTCATTTACAGGTGGATCTCATCCAGGGAATAAAAATATGAATTTGATTTGCTTATTAAAAAATAGGCACCTTTCAGGCATTGTAATATGACAGTTAGGCATTTCATTACCCATTCTAATTTACGTAATGCAAAAATCGTATAAAGAATTACAGCATTATTGTAACGACAATGTAATGAGAGTCATTCTTCAGAATAATGGCAATTGCAAAAAGTAAAACGTCCACATGCATTACACTAATGAGAGTTTTAGTGGAAAGTGAGCTTAATTTGTAATGAAATAATGCTAAAATAGGCTTCAGTTTAGTTTAAAACTGATGGGACTTTGAAAAGCGTCTGAAATGTGTTTATCTCTATCAAGGGCAGATGTTTTTCATAGACATATTGACAACTGACGTTTCAGCGTCATCATAAATTTGCATGTATATGACTCCGTTAAAACTGAGAAACGTATACATTGAAAGTGCCTGTTGAAGGTTAGAATGGTGCTGTTTTCACAATTTATAACAGAATGTGCCTTTAGGGGTGTAATCAAGATCTGTTAAGGGGGAAAGTAGCTAAACTCAAGAGAGAGAGAGAGAGAATGAAAGAAATGGAAAGAGCGATAGAGTTAGGCCTGTAGGCACAAAGTCTGGGGTCTTAGTAATAATCGGACATTGGAATTGTAAAACGTTTTGTCATCCTTTCAAAATAGATTGTTAAAACCAGATCAAATACTGGGCATCGAGTTACCATTAAAGCTGGGAGGCAGAGAATGTCTCCCCTCCCTCTTAACCTATCCCTGCAAGCACTGGGGCATCAGCTGTCTCATGCCATTACCACAACCTTACCATTTACATCACGTCATCTAAAAGTCAGTATGAAAAAACGTTTGCAAACCTTTCTACTTTCATGCATTTAAAACAAAGGGTCTAAAAATGCATTATCGCATAGAATAAGCTTTTTTGGTTCTCCAAAGAACCTTTCAGCAAACAGTTCCTAAAAGAACCACATTTTTTTCCTTAGTGTGAAGAACATTTGAATTATTTAAAGAATCTTTTCCGGTAAACTTTTGTGCAGTGGAAAGGTTCTATGCATGTTAAAAGTTGTTCATGCAACCATCAATGTCAATAAAGAAGCTTTGTTTTTAAGAGTGCAATCATTTACATGTTTTAATGAGGTATTTTATGAGAAAAATGGAGGACAGGACATGATGTAGAAATAACTGGATTGTGAAAAGTGGGTGTTGCATTCCAAAATAAAGCCAGATGGTTGAAAAACTTTCTTCGTCACATCAGCTGAAAAAGTCGTTTCAGAGGCGTCCAAGTTATTACTTTTTGATGAAAGATTACAAAAACAAACATTTTTTCTCATAGGATGAATGCGCACATGAATCGTGCACAATGAGACCAGAGGAGCGTATTAAGAAAGTAAATATGGTCATTGTTGATTTCATGTTGACTTTCAGAACACCTTTATTCGAGCATAAAGGAACACACCCTACTAGAATTAAATGCTTCAGCAACTTAATGTGCTTTAAAATGAAAGCTAAGTCTTTGTATCTTTAGATCTTGTTCAAGGTTCTTCCCATCAATGCTAACTTTCAGTGTTGGGGCTAGTTACTCAAAAAAGTAATATATTACATATTACATATTACTCTCAAAAATAGTAATGCCTTACTTTACTTTATTACTCCCTGGAGAAAGTAACTAGTTATATTACTAGTTATATTACTAGTTACATTTTTTTTCTTAATTACTCTATAATTGCCTGAGATGCATCAGATGGAGGGAGAAGATACAAAGGAGGAGTGTTCTTTAGGGTCTTTATTACGCCAACAACTGGATATGTTTTTGGTCGATCGGATCACAAGTGGACAATGGAGACACAGTCGTTTACATCTGGCGTTTTAATCCATCTCTTCTGTCCACTTTCGACCACTTCTGACCACATTCCTGCATTTACATACATTACAAACTCAACTGACAGGCGTCTCTCCTGTATGACTTCATGTGATTCTCTTCAGACATTAGAACTGTACATGAATTATGAGCTTCTAGAACGTTTGACCTCCTAACTGAAGATCTTTTTACAAATATAAACAAAAACAGTATAAATAAAAATAGTCTAAACAAAAGAATAGCTGTATTAAGTGCAAACAATAGTGCAGCCATAATCAAAGTAGGCTAGGCTACTCTCTCAATGTTCAAAGTGCAAATAGAGACCAATTTTTTAAGCCTGATACAGAGCTATAGACAACTACACAACCTATTATAGGATACATACAAATAACAACATATATATGTTATGTAGCCTAATTTGCGCGCACTGTGGAACCGCTCTCTAAAAGCGCGTATTAAAATTGCTTTTGAAGGCGTGTGCGCGTTTAACTTTCGGTTTCGTTTTAAGGATCGTGCGAATTCTCAGCGGCGCTGCGCGTGCTTTCTACAATACGAGACATTAATTTAACAAACGAATTTGAAAGTGAGGGGGACACAAACGGGATTTTGAAAAGTGGATGTGGTCAAAAGTGGACAAGCTGAAAACGTTTTACACCCCTATTTACACCTGTACTTAGCATTGTCCACTTGTGATCAGATCGACGCATCAGAAAACGCATGTTAATACCAGGTGAAACAGGGCCTCTAATTCTTGCACAGTACCTCTCTCTGGTCAGTGTCAGTAATCTCAAATCCAAAAAAAAAAAGCAGGTGTTCTCAAGTCCAAACTTATTTAATATAATCGCAACATTTTGCCGTCATATAATCGCACAGGCTGACATTGCGATTGCGATACGATTAATTGTGCAGCGCTACTGGGAACCTTCCTCTGAAAAAGAGCTTGCCGTTGTTGACGCTTCCATTTTTCCCCATCTGTCTTTGCGGGTGCCGCTCTGCTGCCGGCTGCCGGGTGTCGACCATTCGGTGATGGTAAATGATACCTCGTGCCAAACCCAGACCAATCACTGTTCCATTCACGCCCCCACCCCTTCCCTTCTGTTCTCTGTGTTGTGTGCCTTGTGTGTGATGAAGGTGCTACTGGCAAATGTAACGCAAGTAACTAGCTCGGGAAAACTGTAATAATATTACCATTTTCAGACGAGTAATGCCTTACACTACTAGTTACTGAAAAAAGTAATATTATTACAGTAACGCGTTACTTTGTAACGCGTTACACCCAACACTGCTAACTTTTCATCACTGGTTACTGTTTGCTCAATGTGACACTGCGTTATTGTTTATAAGAGCTCTTAGATTGAAGTGAAACTGGGTTTTGGATGCACTTTCCCCTGGTTTGAATGTAATATAAAAATTAAGAAACATTTTATTTGGGCATAACCTGGGAATGCAGCACTGGAAAATCCTGAGTTAAAGCTCTGGCAAACCTTATAGCGTGTGCATTATCCCTGGATATTGCTCCTGTGGAAAAGAGGTTTACGCACAGCACAGGTTCCCTCCAAACTGTAATGCATTTTCCACGGCTTTTGTGCTCGCAGAGCAACCGTGTGTTAGTTAACCCTGCTGTCACACATACAGTATATTTTCATCTTAGCATTCTTTAGGTTTTCCTTTTCTTCTTAACCTCCATTAGCTGTTGCTGTTTTATAATATCTGTGGTGCTGCCGAGTGCAGTAGTGTGGAAAAACTGCTACAATAGCTTGTAGTGTCTGAGAGCGGTTTGAGTGAAGACTTCTCCAGCTGGAAAGAGGGGTTGCCAGTATCAACCAAATAAAGCCCTGGAACGATCAGTGGTTAATATAAACTGGGGCAAGAAAAATGTCCGATTGAAGCCCCAGAATTATTTAGCTTCAGTGTTTCAAAATTGGAGGAGAGGGCATGACCTGTAGTACCACACTGCAGACACTTGACAAACTTTACAATTCAGTAAAGTCATAAATGTAGCCAATCAATGATTGTTCCGCCAGTGAAATGGCACTGCATACATTGGGTATGTCTGTTATAGCTGTGGTTTTGTAAGTCTGGGCTAAAAATACAGTAGTAGCTCTGTTTAATGTCACTTCTGTGGAAACTTCATGTTTTAAAGACACCAACTGTTCTTTACATCCTGATCATTTATATACTATTCACTTTAATACCTTCACTACTCTGGAGTTTCTACAATGTATTCAATTTGGTTTGTTTCAAAAAGTGACCTAATATGCACACATTGTTAATCAAATAACTAATGCTTCACCTGTCAGTGCCTTCACTGCACATAGACGTGACGCTGTTCATAGGGCGAACAGCTCCAAAAGATATGCAGAAACAATAGAAGTTGTGCCCCTGGTGAAGGTCAGAGCAACAAATATTTTTAAGCTTGTTAGGTCAATTCAAAAATAGCTTTTCAGTGGGTTTTCTTTTAAATCCGTTACAAATGTCACTTTATATATTTAGATTTACATTAGTGCTGGTAGCGTGTGCTCTTTAATTGCATGCACAGCGGCGGTGCGCGCTGTAGCCTGTATCATTTCATATTAAATCGCGAATGAAACTACGTGCATGCGTGTCAGATCCACATCACGTTCAGCAGCGGCAGCTCTTAAAGTAATAGCAGCCAAATAACCTAATAACCCAGCTGCTGTGATGTCTGTTAATCAAAGAACATAAGAAAAAGGAGGAAATCAATAACTTTTGTCGCTTTAGGCATTCATCTATATTTAATTTCGTATTTAGTGATAACTTTATTACATTTCTGTATATTTCCAACTTGCTGAGAGGGAACAGGAAACTATGACAGTTATTATAATTGGTTTATGTGAAGATCCTTTAAGTTCACTTAAATTAGAAGTTGTTTTTTTTAAAAGTCTAATAAGTTAAAATTGATAGCTCTTAATTATACTGTAATGTTGAATGTTTATAGTCAATGGTTAAATATTAGGGAAAAAAGAACAATATTCCAGAGACATTAGTAATATTGGTATCAGTGATACTCACCTCCAGTCATAAAAGAGATGCCATTATATAAATATTAAAAATATACAGTCTTTATGTTGTTTCTACATCAATTTGAAGATTGAATGCAAAATTATTGCAACATAAAAATATATTTAAAAACTTTAATGCTAGGTGGTATTTACCGTGATTAATTTCAGAAAAAAATGTGCAATAAATTAGTACATTTTTTAATCGATTGGTAGCACTAATTTATATATTTCATATGTTTACAATTTAAATAAAATGTATTTATTTATTTATTTATTTATGAAGTTATTTAATAATAATATTTTTAGATATTGTTTTGTATACTTCAGTATTTTTAGAATTTTTACACTTCTGTTCAGTAGTTTTACTGAAATAAATGAATGCTTTTATTCAGAAGGACACAATGACAGTAATGATATTTGTAATGATACAAAAGATTTGTATTTCAAATAAAGGCTACTGTTTTGAACTTTCTAAAAAGGAAAAAAAAAATCACGTTTTAAGCAAATAATAATAAAATTTTCTTGAGCATAAAATCAGCATATTAGAATGATTTCTGAAGGATCATGTGACACTGAAGACTGGAGTAATCATGCTAAAAATTCAGCTTTACCATCACAGAAATAAATTCTATTTTATTTTATTAATTATATATATTATTATGTTTTATTAATATTTTATAATATCACTGTTTTATTATATTTTAATCAAATAAATGCAGCCTTGTTGAGCATAAGAGACTTCTTTCAAATTTTAGCAACCCCAAACCTTTAAACAGTAGTGTACTGTATATTCTTAGTAAACTCTTGGTTAAAACAAGGCTCAGCAATTGTGTGGGAAATGTTTGCACGAATAAAAAATAAAGACTAACAATTAACAGCTTTTTTATTATACCTTACACAATGAGGTTGATTTCTACACAGCTGACTTCAAATGTCCTGTTTCTTTATTTCCAGAAATTAGCTGCACGTCTACCGAAGATCCGAGCGGCTCGGGATGCACCTCACAGCTGCATCTGTCCACCAGGTACGTCTGTTAACTTCATTCATCCACAGCTCACCCCTCCTTGATCTCTACACACCTGTAATAGTGTGCTCCGCCTGTTACGTTTGATATGCAGTTGACTGTATGTTGCGGTTAAGCCATTTGAGCTTTCCTTCTGCGAACAGTCTTTTATCTGCAGGCATGTGAAGAGATACTATTGTTGCCAGGATAGAGATGTGACTGACTAGATCTCATTTCCCATGTAATGTAAATGAGTAAAAAGAGTCTCCTCTTCCTGACCCATTCACTGGTGCCCTCGGATTGGCATTGCTGTGATGACAGGTGCAGTCGTATTTTCGGGTGCTGTTGGCAGTCATTGCTTTCACTTTGTGCTTGAGCGGGTCGTGATGCAAGCCGGGGTGTTGGGATGGCGTCATATGGCCGCTCCTGAGTGCAGAGAACAGTCAACAGGGTTCACAGCATATGACTAACAAGTCACATCCGTTTGTCTGACAGGAATAACCTGTTAACTCTTTCGAGGTAACATTTTTTGAATTCTAAATTACATACAAAATTTTGGCATGAAACTCTTAGATGGCGTAGTCTGATAGGTCTAACTCAGTCTGACATAATAACATCATTATCACATGGCACAGCTGATTGGTTCTCTCCTAAATCGGTAGCCAGTGAGCTCGCAACATTTACATATATGACTAGTGCTTGCTATAGCAGTTTACAGGGTGCTTCAGAAACCCTCCACCTTCTCCAGCTCCACCTGTATAAATGTGCTACGAGGTGATTCATGTATGCTATATGGGGTTATTTTATGTATGTTATATGTGCAGCAGCAGTATTTCTTACATGCTCACAGTACCATGTTGTGAATGTATTGGCAGTAGTAAGTCTCAGTACTTGCTCTGCCACAGCAGCAATAGCATCAGTGTTAGCAGATCTATTCTGAAAAGATTAAATACTTTACACATACACATTAAATACATACACCCTTCAAGAGTTGTTATTGAATGAATAATATTAATAATTTACAATATTTATAGTAATTTCTTATGGATGTGGTTCTTCTTTGGTGTTGCAACATATTTGTTATGTTTGCATATTTTGTTTTATATTGTGCTTTGTTTGAAATAAAAATAAAATATAAGAAAGATGAGATAGTAAATATAAATAAATAAAATAATAAAATTAAATTATGTATACAACTAAATAATATTATAGAATATTAAATATCTAAAATATTTTTGAATTGTATAAATTAAATTGTGTGATATAAAATATTAACTAAAAATTATATCAATATTAAATAATAATGTATTATAAAAAGTTTTTAATAATGTATTATCATTATTATTTAATCAAATGTAAATTCATGTCCAAGCATTTTCGTGTTTAAATAAACATTATTTACCCTACCAAAAAAAGGAAAATAAATACATTTTATATTTTTACATTTACAGTGTAATCAATATTCTGTTTATCAAAGTGAAGTATGAATCTCATCAAGTTTGTGTTTTTAAGCATTTTACATTTATTCTAAAATAACTCAAGGCAGTAACAATTTAAACACTATATTTTATATGTGAACTTATTTTTAGCTACTCTTTTTAATAGTTAACTTTTAACTATTTTTGAATATATTGAGTCATCAAAGCTTGGTAAACATTGATCACAGACAAAAATTTACGTTAAAAGCTGATTAATCACAAAAAACTCTCTCAGATCATGTTTTCATGCCATTTTAAGTCTTATTTTGACATAACAAAGTGGTTATATCTAAATGTGTGAGTTGTTTACTTACTTTTTTAAATTTCTCTTCACATTAACGCCATTATATTCATTTAGACTGATTTTTGCGAATGCGGAACTTGCATGAACCAGTCACAGCCAATCAAAACGAGTCAAATCAAATCATATCGTGATGGAGGCATTGCCTCCTCTCATGTGACTTTCCCCATTCATTCTCGATTATCCCAGCCAAACTCACCGCACGCTTTACGGGGTCTGTTAAAACTAAATGGGCTCAGGGGAGGCGAAAGAGATGTGGACTCCCGCTGTAACTTTACCTGCTGGTGATTTATATACTTTTTAATATTATATTTTGTAATATTGGCATTGCTTTATTTTTGTACTACAATTTTTGTGAGCCTTCTTGGAGGAAACAACCCTGATATATGTATATATCCGGCTAACAGCGAAGCTTCCTAGCAGCTACATTTTAATTTGCTTCCCTAACATAACCTCCAGATGTCAGTCATTAGACAACCTCTTGTGTTATAGCCTGCGTGTGTGAATTTACACATCTCTGAGAACCAGGCCAGATGGTACAGACATCTCCTTGTTAATTAGGCTAGTCAGTACTAGTCATTGTTGTGTTAACTGAGTGGGAAGTGACTTCAGACAGCGTAGTGAAACCAGTTTAAAATGGACATGTCTTGGATAGGCACTTTTAAACCAGGTGTGGGGACCATTTAACAGCAGGCATCCCAGATAATGGCCGTGTTGCTTGTTTATGGCCGTGCCGTGGGAGAGTGTCTGATCTCGCAATACAGTCTTTCAACCATTTGATGTAAACCAGGCAGAGTATCAACATAAAATGTCACTGAATTGACTGTAAATACAGTGCAGTGAAAGTACAGTTTGTATACACTGTGCATGTTTTTTATAACGCATGTGTGTAAAAGCTATGTGTATGTGAGGAAGTGTCCACATATATGTTGTTCTCCATGTCACCAGCTGCCGCTTGTCAATCATTCCAGCACGCAGTGTTCAGATGGCTTCCATTCCATTGTTTATTTTGAGTGCTCAGCGGTGGGTAATAGTCTGTGACTCCTTCATCAAACGCACGGACTGGCTTGTATACGTATAGCATTGATTTAGTGTTTGTGCTACAGTTGAGGCGTAATAACTTTTCTATTCACAAAGGTATAATTGTATGAAGCCATCAACAAAATAGTGCTTTGGTGTATACTTAGCACTTCCTCTTCCAAGTTCATAAAGAATGCTATGTGTTAGTCATGTGCAGTTCAGCCCAAGGACAGTATATTATTATTCTTGGCTTGGCGAGTTTAAGCGAAGATGGTTGTTTGTAAGAGTACCTGGTGGTTTGATACATCATTTTTATAAATGTTTTGTGTTTATACCGTGCCTGTTCCTCTTGCGGTGCTACTATGCTCTTAAAACAGCTGGCATATGGGCTCGGGGAATGTTTCAACACATCCAAATGAGTTTATTTTTTCTGATTTTGCGAATCCCATGGGGCTTCAGAGGTTAAGTTCACTCAACTCGTGTTTAAAAACCCATTTGGCTCATTCTCATTCACTCGGAAATCCTCCAAGATTTGTTTTTATTAACAAAGGCAGCGTCGGTTCATACACGCAACTGTTTACCCTGCAGCGCAGCACATTTCAGCACTGAAGCGGTAACAGTGCCACACATTCTTACTGTGAAGAAAACTATTCACCATCTTGAAGTCACCTTTACATTGTAGCTATGCATAAGCCTGTGTGGATTATAGGGTTGAAGTTGTGATGTTTTGTTTTTCTGCAATGTATGTTGCCATAAAAAAAAACAGAAGGAATTTTCACCAGATGAATAGCTATGTTTTTGGGGAAAAAATCAATCTAGAATAATTGGAGTGTCCATCTGCATAGAAAATGTAAAAAATTGTTTTTTTTGACATTTATTTATTCATTCAGTTTTTCCTTTTTTCTATCTATCTATCTATCTATCTATCTATCTATCTATCTATCTATCTATCTATCTATCTATCTATCTATCTATCTGTCTTTCTTTTTTTTCTTTCTTTCTTTCTTTCTTTCTTTCTTTCTTTCTTTCTTTCTTTCTTTCTTTCTTTTCATGTGAACATCCTTTGATGCATGATTTGGGTACAAAATGTGAAAAGTTTGGGTACATATCCTTCAATAACCATGAAGTAAACAAAACGTAAAAAAAAATAAATAATAAAAAATAATAATAATAATAATAATTAAATGAATAAATAAATGAATACATGAATAAATACTACTACTGCTACTACTACTAATAATGATAATAATAATTTATTTGTATAGCACTTTTCGTACATAAAATGCAACTCAAAGTGCTTCACAAGCATAAAACAAATTTAAAAAACAACATCAGCATGGTGCAAATGATTCAACAAGTGTAAGCAATAATAATAATAAATTAATAAATCATTCCAAAATATCCACCTACCTCATTCAGTATGAAAAAAAAAAATTAAAACATAAAAAACAAGAAATATATTATAATAATAGTATTCCACTGTAATACAAAAAACAAGTATTTAATAAATATTTTTATTTTATTGTGTAATCTCAACTGTTTTGACTCATTCAGTATTAAAAACGTAAAAAAAAGAAATACATTGTAATAGTTCTATTCTTTCTTTCCTTCAAATAAAAACATATATAAATAAATAAAAAAGGAAAAAAGAAAGATGAATTAAAATTGTAAGAGAAAAAGAATGTTAATAAAGGAGTGTAAAAATGTAATTCTTTTTTCTTTCTTTCTTTCTTTCTTTCTTTCTTTCTTTCTTTCTTTCTTTCTTTTAAAAAAACAACAAAAATATATAATAATAATATATAATCATAAAAATGTTTTAATTCTCATTCTAACTGTTTTGACTTAATCATTACGAAAAATGGAAAAAAAAGAAATACATTGTAATAATTGTATTGCACTGTCATAAAAAATCTAATATTTAATAAATAATTTTATTTTACTGTATAACTGTAAAAATACAATAATATTTGTCTAAATTTCAAATGTCAAAAATGTAGCCTTTCTTTCTTTCTTTCTTTCTTTCTTTCTTACTTGAGTACACCTCCTTCAGTAACCATGAAGTAAACAGAATGTAAAAAAAGTCAATCAATCAATCAATCAATCAATCAATCAATAATAATAAAAAAATCTCATTCCAACTGTTTTTACTCGTTCAGTATAAAAAATATTTAAAAAAATATTAAAACATAAAAAAACACATTGTAATAATACTAGTGTACTGTAATATAAAAAATGAAGTATTAATAAATAATTATATTTTATTGTATAACTATAAAATTACAATAATATTTGTCTAAATTTCAAACATCAAACCATGTAGCTTTAATTTAGGCAGTCTGCAAATAAATCATCCAAGTTAAATGTCATTTACATGCGTTTCAGTGATTGGCCACTACAATCAATTTTATTTGAATATATCATGCAGCCCTAGCTATTAGAATATTTGGCACATTCCAATTTTTAATATGTTATACTGATAATCTCATAAAATGTAAATTCCCCTCACTTTATATGTTGCTGTCAAATAAATGTCCAGATGGAGTATGTTTTAATTAATAATTTAAACCTTGATATTTTAACTACTATGATAATCAGAGACAGATGTAAACATAGCAGGTTTTTTAACAGAAACAAAACCATGCAAGGTAAAAGCAAATATGGTCCAAATAACATTAATACGGGTTCACTTGCAGTGAGGATAAACATGATTTATGCGACCACAGCGTGATTTGTGTGGTGATTTATTAGCTGCCAAGAGCATGATACCATTGAAAAAACATTTAGAAACCAAACGCTCAAACAAACCAGCTGAAATGACCCTAATACTGTAATAAATATTTAAGTAAATTTATGTCTCTGATTTTGTTTACTTCTGTACGATAAACAGTTTTTTTGCGGTTGTCGAGTCGCCACTTGGTAAAACCAGTTAGGCACCACTAGTTCATAAGTGTTTTAAGTTAGGTAATTTTCAGTGTGCGTGTTGTTTAGCTGTGACCCTCTGAACAGATGTGTATATATAAACATCATTATTAAAAAAATGTCATATGTAGCTTATCGTGGATGCCTGGATGTGTGACAGTTCTGTTAACAGCGACTGAAGCAATGTCGCTATTTAGTCAGCAGAGAAAACAAGAACGTACAATGTATACATAACGACAATGATTTATAGCTCTAAAGAGTGTTTTTGGAACGCCGTGTTTATCTGCCCAGCCTCATCACTGGTATCGAAGGGTCACGGTGACGTGAAAACCAAACGCACGCTGCTCGAGGTGTGAATGAACTGTGTAGACAATTATGGCATACTGATGAATATGATGCTCTTTGTTCTAGCGGAGATTTGTAAAAATGATCCCGGAGGCGCTTACTGCCAACAGCTTTGTCAGTGTACAGGAAAACTCCCATGACAGTTAGATTGAATCCAGGCCCAAGCGCCCACAACGCTTTTGAATCCACACATTGTTTCCCGAGGAGCTGAATGGCACTTTCTTGGACGTCGTAGTAGGAAGCAGAGAGAAAGAAAGAGACGGCCGCCTTCTCGGCTTCTATGTACCGCACACCCCCGTTGCTCTTATTTCTGAAACACCAAAGAGCTGATTGCCTGAAGGATTTAGCGTCTTCGTGACTGGTTTCCGACCGCAGACCAGCATGGGTGGCTTAGGTTGTGTCACCGGGGGTCGTAAAGGATTGAGTAAGAGTGCTATCTTTAAACGTGTGCATCACGGACATCTCTCCGTTGGTCTTCTGTGGGATTGTTTTGGGTGCCATAAAGAGCGGGACGATGGATTTCATTGCATGGGATTAATCACGAGTACAACAGGAAGGGTGAGAGGCCTCTAAAGCCCTAGGCTTCACTGCAGGAAGTGACATTTGACAGTTTACCTGGATGCAGTCCGAAGAGAAGCCATATCTAGTGTGTGTAATCCGAGCTCGACTCCGGGAACTTGATGTATGACATATTTGCCATATTTAACATCCCCATCATCCCAAAAAGCACAACACAGCCAAGAGGAAAAGCGTATTGCTCAGAGGGTAATTGAGTTCTCAGTTACACTTCAATTAAGTATCAACTCGAATGTTTTCCTAATACGACTTAGTGGAAATAAAAATAGACGCAAATGAGGCAATTGTTGACAAACAGGGGGAGTACTATAAAATGCGGACGCCTAGCAAAGCTCTACACTGTCAGAAAAAATGTGCAAAATTTGTACCTTCAGGGGTACAATGGCTTGTCACTGGGGCAGTACCCTCAAGGGTACACCTGTTGTACCCTTTCACATGGGTACATATCTGTACCCTTGCAGTATGTACCTTTCAAAGGCAAATAAGTACCTCCTGCTGACTAAATTGTACCTTATAGTGCTATGGTACCATAGTGTACCTTTAAAAAAGGTGCAAATGTGTCCTTTTTAGGGTACTGCCCCAGTGACAAGCATTTTGTACCTTGTGATGGCAAATCTGTACTCCATACAACACATTAAAAAGGCCAAAATGCTATTCATGACATTTATTGAACATTCAAAACTATTACATATTTTTCACAGGATGACTGTTTTAATCTCTATCACAATGTGGCAAAAGGATGCATAGTGAACAATTTTTTATACTCTTTTTAACCATGTAAAACCTTTTATAAAAATTGTAAACAGCAAAAATATTAAGCTTAACATTGTAAACTTTTTTCCAAAATCTGTATTTCCATTTCATTAACTTTTTTTTTTTTTAAAACATGTAACATTAAGAATAGTAATTTCACTTTTTTAAAACAGCACTAGATCTCATGTTAAGTACTGTAAATTTTTCTACTACATTCTAAATTTTCTAAAACGAGTTTTGAACATCAAGAATCACAAAGCAATCTTTTGTACACAGTACATATTAATTGTAACTTTATACCCTTAAAACATTTGATCATAAACACAGTACTACAGATTTAATTTGAATGTTTTAAACATTCTTGAGTATCACAAACAATTTATCATCAGCAGAGTACGTATCAAGGGCCTGAAAGTCCATCTCTTGCCCTGGTTTTATTACACTCCATTCAAAGTCAACTTTAACTGTGTACGCATGAAAGTGTGAATCATACGACACTGGTATTAAAAACTTGCCGCACAGAAACCATACAGTGTTGACATTTAAAATGTATTTAATTTGAAAAAATAGAGGAATTTCCTCTGTGTGGACATAGTCAACTATGAATACATCTTTTAAAGCATACTTCATACTGTCAACGGTCACATTTGAAACACTCTCAATGTTGAAAAAAATTGATGTCATTCACTATTTCCTGCTGGACAGTCTGTGGAATGTGATTTTTTTCTCTACATTTTAGAATAAAACTGAAGAGATTTTCTTCAAAATTTGTCAAAAGCTCATCCCTACTAGGTGGATGCATTTCGTCTCCCCTAGGCTGTAGCTCAATAGTATTCTCAAGATCATTGTGACAGTCCATGTTTTCAAAATCATCGTCATTGTCCATGTTTTCAGTAGCATCCATATCATCAGGAGGTAGAACAAGCTTCCTATGCTTTCGATAGACAGATAGATATTGTAAAAGATGACTTGCAGTTATTCAGTCCACAGGTGATGCTGAAATTGGGTTCATGGTTGTGAACCAGACCAACATGTTGAACTAGTTTCATTAAGGTGAAGGTTTTTCTTCTACACCTTGTGCATCGATATGGTTGTGGCATTTTTAGCACAGTATATTAAGTACTCAGGTGACAGTTATTGGAAGGGGCTTGCCACCCACCTCAGTAATCTTTGCTATGGCATGCTGCAGGAAGGTCATTGTATTCTTCATGTAGGGTGGATAAGCGAAGTTGAAAACATAGTAAGCACTGAAGGCTGCAAGTATCCCTTCTTCAACTCCTATTCCCCTGCACACCTCCACACCATCTGCTTTGACAAGGACTTGAACCCTCTTGGAGAAAGCCATTTTCCAGTCAGTTTCTACCAACTGTATGGTTGGGTATGGATTATCAGCATCAGACTGTGAGAAGAAAAGAAAATGTTAAACATCTATTAGTAAAACAATGCAACATCTGTCACAACTACATAACCAGACCTGTATCAGATTATTACAAAGTGAGAGTTTAACAAATTCCATACCTCTCCCAATGTGTTTAAGCTTTCAGCTTTCTCTTTAAAGATGTGGGGCAGCAGAATCAGTGCTGTACGAAAGTCAGAATCTTTTGTAAAAATAAATAAAGTACTTTTCAATAATTTAATATTATAAATGGCCTGTTTTCTTATTCATTTATTTAAATTTTGAAATAATTAGGCTCAGTAAGGTCCATAAACTGCTGATCAGAGTAGGAGTGTGCAATAAACAAAATTTGGACTATTGTCTCCACTGCTATACACTTGCATGTTACAGTGTGGTGTCTAAAATTAAATCTGATCATCATATAAAGCCATCAAGTGTTTTCAGAAAATTTGGACTGAACGGTTTCTTATTGATTAGTTTATGATCGCTTTATGAACTTTTAAAGCAACAAAGTTGTAGTTGAATGGAAAAGAAACCTCTTTTTAAAATATCTTAACTTGTGTTTCAAAAATGTATAACAGTAATAGGGTTTTGAACAATGTGATCAATTGATGACATTTTTTTTGTGAACTAACGCTTTAAAGCAACTGCAGCCTAATAATCTACAGCACATCACATCACACCTAAAAAAACGTTTATTACATTTAATTTGTTCCATTTATTTTTAATTTATTTTATTCTATTCTATCTATCCAATTTATTTTTCTGTTGTATTTTTTTGTCTTATAGCTTGTAATTACATATTTAGTTATTTTATTATTTTCTACTTTAGGTTTGAAAATGTTTTACTCTACATTAGACTAGTATTTTTTATAGACACTTTTTTTAAAGTAGAAGTTCACTTCTAGAACTAAAATTATACAGATGATGTACTCGCCCCCTTGTCATCCAAGATGTTCATGCCTTTCTTCAGTCTTAAAGAAATTAAGTTTTTGAGGACAAGCAAAAATAAATAAGCAAACCTTCTTTCTAGGCTGGAATCATTTAGAGTCCTTTGAAGCTGCATTTAAACTGCATTTTAGAAGTTCAAACGTGCATAAATTTCTTTATGACTGAAGAAAGAAAGACATGAACATCTTGGATGACAAGGGGGCAAGTACGTTATCTGTAAATTTTTGTTCTGGAAGTTAACTTCTTTAATTAAACTTATTTCCTGCGAAAATAACTATATTGTGATGTATTATTATCATAAAATACAATTACTCGTATCGTGATACAAGATGTTGGTCATATCACCCACTGCTAGATGACAGTTTCTCATGGAGATACTGTATGAACACTAAGCACAAATTTTCAACAAATATATTTGCTGAGCACCTATAATTTTAATTTACAAAACTATCAGCTCTAAAAAAAAAAAAAAAAAAAAAAAAAAGCTCAAACACATCATCACAAAATGTTTTGTCAATACCTGGTAGATCTTCAGCAAGCATCTCTTCTCTTGCTTCTTTGTAGATTTTGGCCAATGGAGTATTTCTTTGAAGCTCAAGCACTTTTGGCACAATACTGGTAAAGCCATCCTTGAAGCGCTGGCTTAAACTGACAGCTGATGAATGCATCCGGTCAACTTCATCACACAACTGAAAATTGACAAAAAGAGAAATATAATTATTCACATTAACTATAGTAGTTCACTAACAAGCTATGCAATAATGCATGCATTATCAGAGGCGATACATCTCTGATAATGCACGCAATATTGCATAGCTTGTTAGTGAACAACGGCTCTGTGTAGTAAATGCCACTTTGTGAATGAGATTTACAACTAATCACAGAACCGGCATTACTTGCAAGATGCACACGATAATCGCATCTGACAGCCCTACCTACATTTAATAGTTCAATTCACATTTATTTGTATAGCGCATTTCACAATACATATTGTTTTAAAGCAGCTTTACAGAGAATGCAGGTCAACATTTCAATTTAGAGTAATCTGTTACTGAGTAAATAGTTGTCAAATAAATTACTAGACAGAACTGTTGAAGGAAAAGTTCACTACCAGAACAAAAATGTACAAATAATTTACTCACCCCTTTGTCATCCAAGATGTTCATGTCTTTCTTTCTTCAATCGTAAAGAAATTATGTTTCTTGAGGAAAACATTTCAGGAATTATCTCCATACAGTGGACTTCAATACTGCCCCCAAGTCTGAACTTCCAAAATGCAGTTTCAATGCAGCTCCAAAAGGGCTCTAAATGATTCCAGCTGAGGAAGAAGGGTCTTATCTAGCAAAACAATCACTCATTTTCTAAACAAATTGACAATTTATATACTTTTTAACCTCAAATGCTGGTTGTGTCTTGGTCAATACAGTTAGGGTATGTCGAAAAACGGTATGTCTTTGCATGTTCACTTTGTAAACATCGGTTAGGTTCTTCTACAGCGATGTAGGGTGATTTTGGAGTTGGGAGTTTTTTGACATACCCTAGCTGTCTTAAAGTAGACAAGATGAGTGTTTAACGGTTAAAAAGTATATAAATTGACCTATCATTTTGCTAGATAAGACCCTTCTTCCTCGGCTGGAAACATTTAGAGCCATTTGAAGCTGCATTTAAACTGCATTTTGGAGTTCAAACTACAAGACCACTATAAGGAGATCATTCCTGAAATGGTTTCCTCAAGAAACAGAATTTCTTATCGACTGAAGAAAGACATGAACATCTTGGATGACAATAGGGTAAGTATATTATCTGTACATTTTTGATCTGGAAGTGAATTTCTCCTTTAAATGAACAAAGCAGATGATAAACAAAAAAAAAAAATAATAATAGTGTTTGCTTTGTTCACTTTAATATTAGAAAGGCAAACACTATACTTTTCAACTACTAGATTTGGGAAAATACTATAATAGGATTACAGAATCAAGAAGTTAAAATGTATAAGTTACAATGTTTAAAATCTGTTAATTTTACAGATTTTTTACAGGTGTAATTTTTTTTATAATTCAAAAATCACAGTATATTAAATAATATAAAAAAAAATCCACATTTTGAATGTTTAGCACAGCATGTTAACTGAGTTTCTTTGCATCTGCTACTTGGACCCTGCTTTCTAAGATATCGGCATCAGGCATAAAAAAATCTATATCAGTCGACCACTAAACATAGGACAAATATAATACATAATACATAATGTTATACTTACATTTCTGTAGTCAAAGTTTGTTGATAGGATTCTGCTGGCACTGGTTCTAGTGTTATTGTAACCACCTCCTTCAGCTCGTGTATCCAAAAAAAAAAAAAAAAAAAGAATGATCAGTGTCAGCTTGAGGTTAACAGCAACAATAAAATCAATGTCTTTTTCAATGAACATTTAATCCACAATAAAAGAAAAATACACAATAACTTTGTACGTATACACCAGGGGTCCTCAACTCTGGCCCGCAAGATCCATTTTCCTGCTAAATTTTCAGCTCCAGTCCTAATCACACACACCTGAACAAGTTAATTAAGGTCTTTAGGATCACTAGAAAGTTACAGGCAGGTGAGCTTGATCAAGGTTGGAGCTAAACTCTGCAGGAAAATGCATCTCGCCAGCCAGAGCTGAGAACCTCTGGCATAACGTTACACTCTCAGAAAAAGGTACAAAACTGTCACTTGGGTAGTACCCTAAGGTACAAAAGCTAAAAGGTACCAATATGTACACTTAACGTACTAACAGAGAAATGCATTTTTTTCTGAGAGTGACTGATTAGAAGCAAAATTATTTAAATTAGCAGCTCAAAGAACTTATTTCACGAGTTTACCAGTTTTGATAAATAACGGTAATGTTAAACACATTTCACTTGTTGTCCTTGGAAGGGCTCAATGCCGACGTAACGTTACTCCTCGATGTGACAGGACAAATGATTCTTATGTTTAGAACGTATACCAAATAAAACTGATATTAATCAACACGGATTATATTCGTAAATTATAGAATTTCAGACTGATTAGGAGAGACGTTAAAATAAAACCGGACAGGCTCGCGTCCGGAGTGAACACGGCTAGTGAACACGGCTAACGTTAACGTTAGAGTAGTAAGAAAATTCTGGGAAACTGAATATTAGATCTGCCGATTCACAGAAAACAGGATGATTTTGAATTGTTTCTATGGCCTGTTCAGCGTCTTGAGCACTGTCTCGCGGTAGAGTATAAGTTATGCGAAAATGTACATCTTAGTTTCTGTCTACATAATAAAAACAACTGTAATAATAACAATAAGCTTAAATGTAATAATGCGTTGGTTTTGTCAGGTCAGTATTTTCGAAGAAAGTTTTCCCTCACGCCTCAGGTAACGTTAGGCCTACAGACGCAATGTCAAGTGAACTTGAATCAACGGATTTTCACAGTACTTAAAACAAAACTTACCTCTGAATTTCTTTGCTTCGTCTTCAGTGACGTTTATTCCAGCTTCTTTCAATTTTTGAAGAAGATCCTCCGTCGACAGCATCAGCAGTGAGTCAGCCATGATGTCGAATAACCGTCGTGCACAATCTTAACTTCTTCGCGCGCATAAAATGCACCGCGCGGGGTACAATCCCATTGGACGACAAGAATTTAAAGAAGAGTGGCTGCGAAAATGCGTACTTGAACTTTGAGGCAAAGTAGTTCACCATGTAATGTTAAATAAACGTTAAATACATTGTGATTTTGCTAAGAAAGATTAGTACATGTATTTGTTTAACTCTAAATTAAAAGCAAAACTTAAAACAGCTCTTATATCAGTTTAAAATTACAATTAAAAATACAGCCTCCTTTAATGCATGTGCTTTGTTTAAAAGTTATTATCTTGATGATCTGCATAATCAAAATGTCATGTGCTTGTGTACTGTTCAGAACTACTCCGTGAAGATGTGGGCTGTTAAATATATTTGGTTATTTTATGCATCTCTTCCAAATAACCAACAACTCATGAAAATGATTATATTCTCTGTTTAATCTATTTGGGGTGACTGTTTCATACACTTTGGCCTACTCCTTTTGTCACACAAGTGATTGTACCTTTGTTTGGGGATTAAATGGTCCAATAGTGAACCCTCTGACAGTTGGAAACATATTTGTACCCTTTTCACCCCTAAATGGTACATATGAGTACCCTAAGGTGCGACTATGACCCATTGAGGGTACAACTTCACAATTTGTACCCTAAGTGTCACAAACGGACCCCAACCGTACCCTTTTTTGAAAGTCAGCCAAAAGTCTCTACAATCTCATTGCAAGGAGAAATTGATGAGATGTTAAAGTGATGTAATTTGTGAGACAGACTGTTCACAACTCATTGAGGTTTGTACATAACCCAAAACAAGGCTAAAAAAGACTGGTTAAATATTTGCATGTTTAATTGCTGTAACTAGATAATATGGAAGCCTGTTTTCACCATTGAATAATAAAAAAAAAGGTAATTGTTAGTTTTTATGTTGCAATTGTGTCTTTTTTCGTGGAATTGCGAGTTTACATTTTGCAATTCGGACTTTTTTATGATAGAAACTCACAGTTGTGAATTCTAAAGTTAAAATATAGTGAGGTATAAACTCACAATTGTGAGAAATAAAGTCAGAACTGGGGGGTAAAAACTTGCAATTCTGACATTTTTCTCAGAATTGTGAGATAAACTCGCAATTGCGAGTTATAAAGGCAGAATTACAAGATATACACTTGCAATTACACGTTATAAAATGAGAATTGTGAGATAAACTCGCAATTGTGAGTTATAAAGTCAGAATTATGAGACATAAACTTGCAATTACAAGTTATAAAATGAGAGTTGTGAGATACAACCTTACAATTTGCGGGAAATTTAGTCACAATTGTGAGATAAAAATTAAAATTTTGACTTTTTTCTTGCAATTCCGAGTTTATATCCCACAATTCTGACTTCTTTTTTCAGAAACTTGCAGTTCTGTGAAAAAAAAGTCACAATAGTGAGATATTAACTGGCAATTCTGAGGAAAAAAAGTCAGAACTGTGAGTTTATATTATTTCTCAGAATTGTGCAAGTTATAAAATGAGAATTGTGGGTTACAAACTTGCAATTTGCAAGAAATTTAGTCACAATTTTGAGATAAAAATTAAAATTCTGACTTTTTTCTTGCAATTCCGAGTTTATATCCCACAATTCAGACTTTTTTCCCCACAATTCTGACTTCTTTTTTCAGAAACTTGCAGTTCTGCGAAAAAAAAGTCACACTAGTGAGATATTAACTGGCAATTCTGAGGAATAAAAGTAAAAATTGCAAGTTTATATTTAGCAATTTTGACTTAATTTCTAAGAATTGTGCAATTACAAGTTATAAAATGAGAACTGTGAGATATGAACTTGCAATTTGCAAGAAATTTAGTCACAATTGTGAGATAAAAATTCACAATTCTGAGTTTATGTCTCACAATTCTGACATTTTTTCCTCACAATTCTGACTTCTTTTCTCAGAAACTTGCACTTCTGAGAAAAAAAAGTCACAGTTGCGAGATGTAAACTTGCAATTTTGAGAAAAAAGTTAGAACTGCGAGTTTATATCTGGCATTTCTGACTTAATTTCTCAGAGTATATATTTTGCAGTATTGACTTTATAACTCACATTGCGAATTTTGAGAAAAAAGTCAAAACTGCGAGATGTAAACTTGCAAATGCAAGAAAACTGTCAAAATTATAAGATAAAAACTCACAATTACCTTTTTTTTTATTCTTTTCAATTTTTTTTTTCTGTTAAAACAATTTAAAAATGAAATACTTGATACCACAACAAAAAACTATTGCAACCAATATTTTATTTTACTATTTGAATATGTAAAAAAAAAATGTACTAAAATAAATAAGTGGATTAATAATTCAATAATAAAGTAATAATAAGGTAAATAATACATTATACTATTAGAACAGATACGAAACACATTGTGGAATAAATTATAATAGAAAACATTATAATATTTCATTTTGATATCAGATTTTTCTTGTCCTGATGTTGTTATCACTGTTGATCACTGATAATTTATCATGCAATCGTTTCATTTAAATATTGCTGTCAGTCCCAAAACTGCATTATGTAATTGGCAGAATAAAAATAAAAAGACTTTTATTCTTATTTTGAATGGGTCACACTTCCTTTATTATCAATGAATTTGTCAATAACTTCAGTCCAGCACATCAGTGTTCATTTTGACGGCTAATTTTGATTTAGTCTTAGCCATAGTCTTCTGACTAAAATGCCATTTAGTTTTAGTCATATTTCAGTCATCTGATTTGTTAGTAGTTTTAGTCGAGTAAATATAATTTACATTTTGGCCTCGTTTTTATTTGTTGACGAAAATGTAATGTATTTTCATCATAGTTTTTGTCATTTAAAAGTTTTTGTTTTGTTATCATCGTGTTTCGTTGGTGAAAAAAATGTAGTTGACGAAATTATGATGAAAATTTAATCAAAAACTCCCATTATAATTACTAAAAAGGTTTTTTTTTTTTTTTTTTTTTAGTGTGTCGTAGTGTATATGTTTTGTTGGAAAGAATTCACAACTGTAAACTTTTTGAGCATTATTGAGTTGATTCTTAAACACCTCTGATTGGCCGTTGCATTCACATGCTCAACAGATGTCTGTGATTGGCTACATTGCTCAAAGCCGCAAAAACAAGTTGTGAATTGAAACCTTTGATGCTCTTTTCTCACACAAATACACAGTGTTAGAAAGCAGGTGCCCATCAGCAGATACCAGACTGACACAATACTAGTGGTACTTCAGGAAGGCTAGTATATTTACATTTTTTTAATTTCAGTATTGACTGGTCATAACACTAGCTAGTCTAAAGACAGACTTGGCTGAAAGTGAAAATGCTTTTGGACCAATAAGATTTCATTGTGGGTAAAGCTACCCACACAAATAGAACACATACAAAGCAGCTCATTGGTTTTTATGGTGCAAAAACCTTTTTATTGCTTCTTGCTTTATTGTGTCACACTTGTTAGAATACAGTGTAATGCTCTTGCATTATAGCTGTTGCATTGTATACGACACACAGTGTCAGAGTTGTCACAGCGTCTCCAGAGCTCCCTCAGGGACATGGTGCATACAGCACATGGCATTCTGGGCACTCAGAGAACGCCCAATGCATTGCCTGATGACAGACCAATGCAGACCCTCACGACCAGATCAAAGAGCACTGCGGCACATGTTAGTAAGAGAGAGAGAAATACACAGAAAGATTAGAAGCAACCTCACAGTGCTCAAATTAACCCAGTACATTAAAACCAGTTGATACTATCTCTCGAAGAGAAGAAGGAAAGGAAAAACGCTCTAGCAGTTGCAGTTAAAAACGCTTAATGTTCTTGTAAACAAGAGGCTTCCTCTGATCCTCACAGCGGGGTCAGGTGAAAGGGTCGTGCTGCTGGTTATTTAAGGAGTTCCAAGTTCACCTTGACATGTTTGCTGACAGGAAGAGGCTTTTGGATCTTGTTTCCTCACCCGCGATTGCTTTACACCGCAGCTGCCAGAGAGCAGCCTTACTTGGGAGAGGTGTAGTCTGTGAATCATGACCGACACAGACGAGAGATCTTCAGATGGACAGAGAGAGGATGAGACTGTGAGAGAAACAGGGTTGGGAAATCTCAGGATTTAAGACTTGGCTTTCTTCACGAGTGTGAATCTATCTGTTGTTGATGTGTATGTTAACTTGAAACAATGAGTTTATCTGTTTCTGATTACCTAAAACGCTAAGTTAAATTCTAAATGATTTACAACCAGTCAGTTTTGTACATGAGAGAGAGAGAGGGAATAATGTGTCTGTTTTTCACATAACACATGTTGTGCTGGATATTTATTCCTGAAGTCCTCACAGAAGATATTCACATTGTATATCTGATTCTAAACAGTTTGAATCTTGTAGAAATATTTGTGGCGAGACTCAATGATGGCTAAAGGAATCTTCACTGGAAACAAAGGAAAATGTATTATGAAAGGTTAAATATGTTGCTGGAATAAGTAGTATGAGGAAATGCACAGTCGTGCACTGTGGTTAGCCAAAAACGAGCAGCAGGTTTTATTTTTATGGATGCATGATAGTGAATCTGTGAAGGTGAAATTAAGTGTAATCAAAACCCGGTTGGTCTGTCATAAAAATACAGCTGGAATGTCTGTAATGAAAAAATATACATGCAATGCTTGTCTGGAAATCTTGCAACATTTGAACTATAACAATGCTATAGCCCTCAATTTAAAAATCCAGAGAGGTATGAAAATTGTTTCCTAGAACTGAGTTTACATAATAGCTGAATAATGAAGCGTAGAATTATGTGCACAGCTCAATGAAAAAATAAACCAAACGTGCAAATAATTTTACAAATTGTCAACACTCCATCTCTGCTTGTGTATTCGGATTCAAAAGAATCCAAAAATAGATACCTCAGGACAAACAAACAGCAAGATACGGCATGATTTTGATTTACAAACAAAAGTGTCACTGTTGGTTTGCTTAAACAAACTTTAAAGTGAGCACAACATGTTGAAATCTGTGTAGACGTCATCTGTCTGCTCCCTTACTCTCTGAGGGACAAAACAACATTAATAATCAAATAATATTGGTAAGTAAATCCAGGCAATAAAGTCTCCGTTTGTTACAAATGAGAGTGCAACTAGTGCATTTTTCTCTATGGGAAGATTTCTCACAAATATTTTGAACAGGACAGAAATTCATGCAAGTTCTGATTTTCTTTGGACATGAACCAACAAACACAAACATCTTCCCACCAGGTTTTAGAATCAGAGAAATTGTAAGTACTTCTGCAGATGGTGATAAAAATTAGAAGTAAACTGAACCGACACAAGCTCCCAGCTGAATATAGGAATGATACTGAATGCTGCACAAACTCTTTGTGGTCACTTCTACTGGTCTTTTTAAAATAGGCAGTGTAGTCACAAGCTGGAAGAATAGCTGGAAACCTGAAGAGCCGATCTTCTTTCTGCTCTAACAGATTATGTGTGTTTGCATCCCCTGCTGAATTCCACTCGTCTGTACACTCAGTTTTTGGAAGATACACTGAATCAAAAAATGTACCTTGAAAAATATTTTAGTTAAAAATGTTTTTGTGGCTGTTAGCAATATTCAGAGGATAGGCCACATAAGGTCGGGTTGGCACTGACCCATCGTGGTCAAAATAATCAAAATGTACAGTAATGGTAATCATAGCTTACATTTTATATTATAATATCATCGAAACTGAGCTTTATACATCATCTGAATGCTGAACAAACAAGCTTTCCATTGATGTATGGTTTGTTAGGATAGGACAATAGTTGGCTGAGATAAAACTATTTGAAAATCTGGAATCTGAGGGTGCAAAAAAGTTCAAAATATTGAGAAAATCACCTTTAAAGTTGTCCAAATGAAGTTCTTACTAGTGCATATTATTGATCAAAAATTAGGTTTTGATATATTTACAATATTAATTTTACAAAATATCTTCATGAAACATGATCTTTACTTAATTTCCTAATGATTTTTGGCATAAAAAAAAATTAATAATTTTGACCCATATAATGTATTTTTGGTTATTGCTACAAATATACCCCAGCGACTTAAGACTGGTTTTGTGATCCAGGGTCACATATAATATAATATAATATAACATAATATCAGTCAATTTTTTTTGAACGGTAGTCTCTTCATTTTTTTGATCCAAAGCACAGCAAAAACAGTAAAATTTTGAAATATTTTGACTATTTACAATAACTGTTTTTTGTTTTAATATATTTTAACTTGTCATTTATTCCTGTGATCAAAGCTAAACTTTCAGCATCATTACTCCAGTCTTCAGTGTCACATATTCCTTCAGAGATCATTCTAATACGCTGATTTGCTGTTCAAGAAATATTTATTATTATTTATTATTATTATCAATATTTAAAACAGTTGAGTCCATTTTTTCAGGATTCTTTGATGAATAGAAAGATCCAAAGCTTTTGTAACATTATACCCTATACCATTCAAAAGCTTGGAGTCAGTATAATTTTTTATTTATTTATTTATTTATTTTTTTGGAAATTATAGAAATTAACTTCTTTAAATTGATCAAAAGTGATGAAAAAGACATTTATAATGTTACAAAGATTTCTATTTCAGATAAATGCTATTTTTCTGAACTTTCTATTTGTAAAAAAAACCTGAAAAGGTTCTCAGCTGTTTTCAACATAATAATAATAAATGTTTTTGAGCAGCAAATCAGAATATTAGGATGATTTCTGAAGGATCATGTGATTGGAGTAATGATGCTAAAAATTCAGCTTGGAAATCACAGAAATAAATTACATTTTAAAAAATATTTAGATAAAATAGAGCTATTTTAAATAGTAAAAATATTTCAAAATGTTACTATTTTTGCTGTACTTTAAATAAATGCAGGCTTGGTGAGCAGACTTTCAGATCTTGGAAAATATGGTTACTGCTACAATGTCCCTTATAATAGATGTTAAATTGAAAATTTATTGAATAGGACTTTTAGCAAAGCCAACACTGCAAAATCAAAACCTAAAGTGTATTTACATTATGTTCCAGATCACTGAAGCACTGGAAAGCAGTAAATTTCACTGTAGACAGACACAGGATCTGCATTTACTCCAGCAGTCTGATAGTCTGATACCATAAACCAGTGCGGTTTGTGTGTATCAGTGTGTGTGTGTGATCTACGGTCCTACTCCCCTGAGGCTGAGTGTGTGCTGGCATCATGGGTTGAGGCCCCTGCGACTCGCTGCAGATTTCCTGTGGGCATCAAGGTGCATTCCGCTCACTGCTGCTCACAGGGAGCTCGCTCACTTCTTATGTTAACAGCTCCGGGCAGACATCCAAAAACAACAGTTTTTATTGAATTTGAAAGAAGAAAAAAAATCCCCTATTGGACTATTTTTGTTCCTCAGGCTATTGCTTTAACGGTAGTTGAAATTGTAGTAGCACATTTCTAAAGGTCGTGTGTCACCTTTTAGAGTCTAAGACTAATTAAGTGCTTGAAAGTCTTAGCAGAAGAGGATGTCGCCTGCATGGACCCCCGCTCAGAGGCAAATCTCGGCCCTTAACTCCTTTAAAGTGTCTAGGTTTGTTTTACACTGCATTCAGAAAGTATTCACACTCTGCTGTGCATACTTAAATGTAAAATAAATAAAAGGCCTAACATTATTTTACACAGTATAAACCAAAAATGATGCACTGCATTTATAGTGCTTTGCACAGAAATGTAAGGCATCACATAGGATATGATGCTTTGATATGTTTTTATATTGAGTTAATTTCCTTATTCCTCCAAATGTAAAATGCTTTTTAATTGAATGCTTTTCAATGTCATTTGCATTTGCATTAATGAATAAGATTTTCATCTTATTTCAGATTACTAAAAACCATAATTTTAGATTAATCTGGTTGTGGTTTAACTGATGATGCATATATAATTAAAATATGAACAAATTAATATCTGTATATTCTTGCACATGTGCACTAGCAGTCAAAAGTTTTTGAACAGTAAGATTTTTAATGTTTTTTTAAAGAAGTCTCTTCTGCTCACCAAGAAGAAGAAAACCAAGAAAACCATTAAAAAACTTTTGACTGGTAGTGTGTATTTTGAACTGCACTGAGGTTAATGGTTCCTGAAGGCATGTAAATACGGTATTAATGTGATCTGTTAAATTCTGTATGTTATTAAACATTAGTGGAATGAATTGGTGGTCGTGACCCAAAAGTGGCTAGAAAGCGATCTGCTTTATATCAGCCTTTCATTTGGTATTGAAGCACAGGTTTAGTTATTGTGTTTTTTGGAGAGACACGGCATCTCTCCAGTTAGCTTAAAACTACGCAGACTCATAAAACATGGCTTTTTTGGCTTTGCCAGTAATTAAAGTCACCTTCAGAGTATATAACAAGTCAGATGCACTTCTCACATCACCAAGCTTCTTGCAAACAAAATTTAACCATCAGTGAAAGAGTGGATTAGAATCTGTTCAACACCTAATTTAAAAATGGTTGTTTTTAATCTCGATTATATGCTCTCAGGATTTTAAACTTGCCCTATTTGAAAAGGGTGAAAGAAAAGCTAATTTATTGTCATATGAAAGAGGAATCTTCATGCTTAATCCTCCAGCGTTTCAAGCATGCGTGGTCCAAAATAATGAAGAAATCAGCCCTCTTCTGACTAAACCCTTGGCATCAATGCTGCTTTTAAGCTAATAAGGACTAAAACAGATGGCCCGGTATGAAAAGACTCACGTAGATGACTTACCTCTCTCTTTTATGTCCACATCAGGCACTTATTTGGTAAATCATCCTTGGAGCCATGCTTATGTCATTTCCTCTGAAGTTCAGTCGCCTTTTCATATGAGACCAGAACTCATTAAATCAGTGACGTGCATATCTGAGTTATTATTGAGAGGCATTTAAAAAGGATTAGGTCACTGGAAGCCAGCAATTATTAGATATTAATTTAAGGGCATGTCATAATATGAGGTTAATATGACTTTTACTACTAGCAAATGTACTTCACATGATTCATAAATTTAAGTGAACCTACATGTGTGTTTTGTAGAAAGGATATTGCATTTGTTGACTGTGTATTCTCAGCTCAGCTATATTTGTTGTATACCCTTATGAAAAAGAAGTTTATTCAAGTGCGCCATTAGTATACTTCTTTTAAACTAAAAATAGGAAACTATACTTTCAATATACTTTTTATGTACTTCTCAGATATGTGCTTTTATATACCTCTCAGAAATATACTTAAAATGACATTTAAGTGTACTTGATTTATACTTAGAAAAAGTCTAAGTATATTTAAAGGGGTCATCGGATGCAAACTTCACTTTTACATGTTGTTTGCACATTAATGTGTGTTGGCAGTCTGTAAAAATAATATTCCCTTTTTCAAACTGAGCCATTCTCAGATGCCTGTCGACAGACGCTGCTCTCACAATAGTTGATTGACATGAGCGTTTTACCTCAGATCAGCTGTAACAGTCCAACCTCTTTGTTTCAATGCCGGAGCAGGGATGTAAGTTAGACAAGAATATCTCAGATTGAGCGACTGAGGTGTTGTGTTGCTGGATGTAATAATGAACATAGTGGTCGTCATTTACTCCCGACATCTGAGCCGCTGAAGATGCAGTAGATTACATTTGTTTGTGAAGGGAATGCGCCTCCCGATCTACATAAATGCGTCTGTGTTTGCGCAAATCATTCGTGATCCAGCTTCACCTACAGCAGAAGTGAGTATAAAGTTTTTTTTATTAATCTCTGCAATCACCTTTCCTAATAACGTGCAAGTTTCGCGGCTATATGCACTAAATGCAGCTAAAGTAAAGGACGAGCAGAGCTTATTTGCATTTAAAGGAACAATCCCTCAGAATGGGATGATTTTTGCAGAGCTTATTTTGACAAGGTAAAAAAGGTGTTTTACACAACCATTGAGAATTTTTAACCAAAGTATATTACACCCTTTTCATTAAGACCCTAAAGAATCATATCAACTTCTGGAAAATGGGCATCCGATGACCCCTTTAAGCTATACTTCTACTCTGAGAATCCGTGTTTTCATTGTTATACACTAGGGGCGCTATTGCACATCTTCTGAACAGAATTTCCAAAACACAGGTGAAGAAACCGAAACGCTTCCACGTTTAATCTAACACAATTGTCAGACATAAAACAGCATCAAAACCATAGATATATATAAAAGTGTGTAATGTTATGGAATAAAATGTCAACCAATAAAGACCTAATAATGTAGTAATCAACTACATCTACGTTTTGATTATCATGAATAGTCTTTTTTTTTTTAGCGTTTTGTTCAAAATGTTGCTTATTTATTTATTCATTTTTTTTTAATGCAACTTATAAAAAAAGAATGCATGAAGCTAGAATAAAATGTTTTTGTTTATAAGCAGGTACCCTGTTTTTCTTTTGATGTTTTGTATGTTCAGATATTTATATAACAAAATATATACAAATTAATACCTAAATAGGGACATAGTAGTATACTTAAAGTATGATGTAAAGTTCACTTAAAGAAAACTTACAAGTATACTTGCAGTATAAATCTATTAAACTAGTAGTTTACTGAAACTGTACTTCAAAGTATACTAAAATAAAAAATTATTTAATTAGTAAACTATCAGTATACCTATACGTTCACTTTTAGTATACTTGCAGTACAAAATAAAAACATAGATGTAAACTAGTTGTGTACTCAAAGTTTACTTCTGTTATACTTATTATACTTAGTATACTTTTATACACTAGAAAGTAGACCAATTTAGTTCCAAGGAGTATTGAAATAGTACACTTAAAAGTATACTACTAGTACACTGATATTTGTATACTTACTACATAAATTATACTTAAAATATACTCAAACTTTACTTAAGTATACTTAATAAAATAAAATTGAAGTATACTTCTTTTTTGGTAAGGGTAGTGTTACTCAGTTGTGCACTACTGCTCAGTAAGCTTTGTAACGTTTTGTGAATTATTTTCTAATATTATGAACTTAAAATCTCTGTTCTATTTTAACATATTTTAAAATGTAATTTATTCATAATGCAAATCTGTATTTTCAGCATCATTACTCCAGTCTTCAGTGTCACATGATCCTTCAGAAATCAGTCTAATTAATGATTTGCGTCTTAAGAAATATTTCTTAATATCAATGTTGAACACAGTTGTGCTTTTATGGAAATGTGTTACATTTTTACAGGATTCTTTAATAAATAAACAAATCAAAAGAACAGTTTTAATTTGAAATATATTTTATTTTGTCTTTACTGTCACTTTTGATCAATGTAATGCATCCTTGCTGAATAAAAGTATTAATTTCTTAAATAAAAAATCACACTGACCCCAAACTTGAAAGTTGATCGATAATGTACACTATAAAAAGCAGTATAGTTTTTTTTTTACTTGGTCTAGCCTATTGATGAATTTAACAAAATATCTCAAAGGTTTGCAATTATTTTTGAGTCTCTCCAGCACTGCATATTTTAGATGTCTCCTGACGTCATTGACTCTTTTTCCACAAAGTGACAGGTATAAGGTTGTATTGGTTTAAGATTGGTGATAACCACCAAAGACTCCTGCTAATTCAGTAGAACAATATCTGTTTCAGGCTACAGGAACTCCTGGAGGCTCACATTGAGCTCTGACCTCTGACCCATTCAGTCAATGCTGATTACCTGTAATTCTGTGACGTACTTATTGGAATGGACATTGGAGCCTTTTGATTGTTAAACCCAAAGACCTGTTTTTGTGCCTCTTTTGATCACATGAACTTTATTTGCCCTACTGTGTTGTGTTTCTGGACAATCTACTCTGTTCCACCTCAGTGTTCCCAACATCCAGCCCCCGTACTCCCCAACTTTCTTCCCCCCATCCATCCATGTAAGCACTTAAGAACTAATTAGGCCCATTAAACAGATAGTCAGCATTTCCTTTCCTTTGTTTGTCCTGTCAAGTCTAAGAGCTTTGTCACCTTCTTTCTCTCTTTACTGTGTTTACCTAAATCAGCCATTTTCTCAATCCCTGTCCTCCTCTGCGCTTTCATCCCCCTCTCTCCTTCAGTCACTTTTTCCAGCCTTTGCAAGGACATATTAAAGAATACTTCTACCCTCAAGTCAAAATGAGGACAGAATCATAAAAGAAAATTTTTCAGTTCGCTCCACGTGATTTGCTACAAAGCTACGGTTTTCTTCAAGGTCTTTGATGTTTTTATCAGCATACCCTCAGGACGTTCCCAATTTATAAGTAGCAGTAAGCAATGAAATTGCCTACATATTTTTTATGTGTAACACAACCAATTAGTGATGACATTTCGGACATTTTTAATAAAGTTCACATTTATAGACTCTGTGAAACACTTACCAAAGGGTATCGCATAAGTGTTTTTACCTATTTATTTTTACACTCTATTATTTTATTACTTTAAAATGTATTATTTTTTTTTTTACTTTTTAAGTCTTTTAAAACTTCTTTTTTATTATAAAGTAGCGAAACTGTTTATCCATATTGCCCATTATATTGGGTGACTTAAACTTTCCCTATTTAAATCAATGTGTAAAGTAGACAGCAATTTTAAACCTTGAGGCCAGATATTCTAAGTACGCAGACGCGTTTACTTGGCTAATGCATTCTTGAACTCTGTACAAAGCCTCGGTATTCGATGATGCGATAGCCTTCAAATGTCTAGGCCATTAAACCGGATGTGTCATTATTCGGGTTGCTAACTATAAACATGTTTCTCTTGTTGCAAGATACTCTTGTTGCTTCCCAATGACAGTAATTGGCCTAGTGCCCCTTGTGGCAACACTAAGAATGCAACATCTGCTTTACATACAGTTGAGGTCAAAAGTTTTCATACCCCTTGCAGAATCTGCAAAATGTAATTGTTTTACCAAAATAGGAGAGATCATACAAAATGCATGTTATTTATTTATTTATTTTTTTGTATTTAGTACTGACCTGACATGAAAGACATTTATATATAGTCCGAAAGGGGAAATAGTTGAATTTATAAAATGACCCCATTCAAAAGTTTACATACACTTGATTGTTAATACTGTGTTGATACCTAAATGATCCACATTTGCTGTTCTTCAGAAAAATCATTCAGATACAACAAATTCTTTGGTTTTTCAGCATTTTTGTGTATTTGAACCCTTTCCACAATGACTGTATGATTTTGAGATTCATCTTTTCACACTGAGGACAACTGAAGGACACATATGCAACTATTACAGAAGGTTCAAATGCTTACTGATACTTCAGAAGGAAACACAATGCATTAAGAACCGGGGGGTGAAAACTTTTTGAATTTAAAAATGAGGGTAAATTTTACTTATTTTGTTTTTTGGGAAATATGTAAGTATCTTCTGTAGCTTCTGAAAGTAAGTACTAAATAAAAAAAATATATTTTATTTAGGCAAAATAAGAAAAAGTACACATCTTCATTCTGGTCAAAAGTTTACACCCCCTACTCTTAATGCATCGTTTTTCCCATCTAAAGCATCAGTGAGTGTTTGAACCTTCTTTGATAGCTGCATATGAGTCCCTCAGCTGTCCTCAGTGTGAGAAGACGCATCTAAAAATCATGCAGTGATTGTTGGAATAGGTTCATATACACAAAAATGCTGAAAAACCAAAGAATTTGTGTGAATTTCTCTTTTGGACTATTTGTAAATGTCTTTTGATGTGAAATATCTTATTCAGGTCTGTACTAAATAAAAAAAATAGCATGCATTTTGTATGATCCCTCTTATTTTGGTAAAATAATTAACATTTTGCAGATTCTGCAAGGTGAATGTAAATTTTTGACCTCAACTCTTGAATATATGAAACATTTCAGAAGGCCACAACGTGAGAAATTTAACTAGAAATGTTGTTCATTTACGCTTAAAGAGATGAGGGCATTATTTTTTCTCTCTGTGTGTGAATTTACTGCCTCCAAACATTTTCTTCTTGAAAGATGAGCTGTGGGTTTCCTGAACTCAAGGTTTATTGGATTACCAAATTGTTTGAATTGCAGAGTAGCAAGTCATTTAGCTTTGGTGGAGGTTTACTGGTTAAATGAAACTACAAGCTTTATTAAAGTGAGTTTTATTCAAGAAGGAATTCAAATACTCCCACAAAGGAATCGGTTTCTGCTTTTCGCTTGCAAAGCCGTTAGAAAAGTTCCACAAATAAGGTCTATGTGTTTAACAGGGACACTGGACACTGACTTAACTTCCACTCTAACGTCAAGAAGCTCAAGACCTCTGGTTGACTTCCTGTTTAGGGAGATGGGAAAAAAGTGAAGAAAGCATGAGGAAAAGAAAGTAGGAGAGACTGAGGGGAAAAAGTTGCCTCAGATATTTTGGGGTCCGGTTACCTTCAATCAAAGCATTGAGAGAACTGTGTCTGCCACGTGACGTCCAGCATGGATGCTTGCGAATGTGTCTGTTTGACAGCGAACACACCAGAGCTCAATTAACAGTTAAACTGCCAGAGAAGCAAAACAGATGCAAGCACAGCGGAGGGTCGAAATACGGCCCGAGGGTGATCATTTCACACGCCCCTGTTGTTTCTCCTCCTCACTGTGCAAATGACTGACACTTATCAGTTGCAATATCCCAGACAGGGATGGAGCTGACGGGCTGCGGAGTCAGACAAGCCTCCTGTGCTGTCAACACGCTTCAGGCTTCCCAGAATCTGCCCGTTTACTCATTTTATAAGACCTTTGCATCTTGCCAACCGGCATGAATTTTAAGAGACTCTGTGGGATATTACGTAAAATACTCAAGAAGGAAAATAAGACTGCTGCCAAATTGTGTACAGAAGTTTGCTTTGCTGAAATAAGGGAAAATCTATTTGTTAATGCTAAACTGTTAGGTATGTAATTCGTCTAAAGCCATTTCCACAGACTCGTTTACGAAATATTTACTTTAGACAAATGAGCTTTTCAACTGCTTACGCAGCCAACAGATGGTTTACCAGTTGCATTGGAATTGAGAAACTTACATTTATGTTGTTTATGTTTCACAGACTATTTTCCTAAACAACCAATATAATGGTGTTGTTGGAGTTTATACTGCCACCTATTGGTGTGGAGGCAACATTGCGCAAAAGCAAACATTTTCAGATATCATTGTAGAATAACCCAATCCACCTTATTCTTCAATGTGGAAGTAAGCCTATGGGCGAGACTTCCGGTTTATAGGGAAATAGCAAGAAGAATATCAATGTGCAGTAAATGGTAAAACTGCACTACAAACTAGTATGTTCATAATTAAGATAATACATTAAAATAAAATGGCAAGACACACCAATCTGCAATATCAAGCAGCAAAACAAACCATTTTGTACAGCTAAAAATAGCTGGACGTGGATGAGACCAGAAGGCCCATAAAACTTACAAATGGCCATGCCCACTCTTACTGGAAAAATAAGGTTGATACACAAGTGTATTTTTCATGCATTATTAATTTATTCTACACTTTCAAAAGTCATATGATCTCAATGTTGCATTCAGACCATCATTTTCAACACCACTAATATGAGTAAAGTAGTTTAAAATTTCAAAAGTATTTTTATTAGCCTTCTCCAGGTGACACAACTCTGGTGTTTGTCCAAAACAGTTCATAACTTTTCTTCTGGGCAGCTGATTTGGTGACCTTGATGTCTAATTGATGTTCTGGTTATGGTAAGGGCCTGGTTGTGTTTACTCCAGATTTATCGCCAGGTATATCTGTGATTGCGTGCTGTACTTGAGGTCAAAGTTCAGCCGCAGCTCTTCATCAAGCCACTGTTGTTAGGGCGTATCTGATGATGCCCTACAGGCCCTAGGGAATGACTTTCCCAGCTGTGAAACAGGAGTGCGAGTGGCCGCTTAGTTTGTGTGTAGGGGGAACCGATAGGAGCGATCAAACGTGTAGAGGGGGTTGTAATCATCTACAACTCCTTAATTATCTTACCTTCCCCCAGCAGGCCCCAGTTGGTTTGCTCATCTTGCTGTGAAGCATCCGTTTGATGTCCTCAAGATAAACAGGGTTATTTACAGTGCTGAGGGCTTTTACTCAGGGGCCCCTTTCTGGGTTGTCAGGCAGAGGTGTGTGTAAGCGTGGGACAGTGTCAGAACCTTGTTCTCGATTGCCGTGGTCAGAGTAGACTAGTCATATATACACGTGATCCATCAATGCTGACCCTAACTTGCCCTGTTGACCACAAGATGCTTTGTACACTGCATGTTCTTTTCATTTATAGAATAATGAAAGGGTGGCGTAATGACTGGATAGTATTTAGCGTGACCTCCCCTTTAATCAGGACGCTCAGCAAATTAGAGCAAACCTCAAATAAGCACCGTTATGCAACCACACACTGAGGAACCCCTGTGACAATAAAGTGTAATCAGACCATGGGCAATTATGTTTTTCAAGACAGCATATAAATATTCATATGAAGCATAAACGGTTGAGTCTTTAGCTTAGTTTAACATTTAAAGTTGTTTAAGGTTTTTGAGCTTTTTGCCTTGTCTTTGACACTCTGTTTCCTCCAACATGATGCTAGTGCCAAAGGCGTTTCCACCAAAGGGTGGTTCTGGCCTGGAAAAATAGACTCACCTTTTAAACCGACTGGAATTGAACCTGGAACTAGCAACGGCAGAGGCTATAAGAAGGGATGGACATGATCCTCATCCTTTTGCACAGCTAAAACTAACTGTAATTCAAACGGACAAAGCAAAACTAAATAGTACAAAATTTACAGCGCATTTAGTGCCAATAATAGTATCTTGATTTCAAAAATACTTTATGAGAATATGCTAGTCTTGCGAGAACCAAGTTTTGTTTACAGCAAAGGAAAACCTGTATCCTCTTGGCTTATATCGAAATCCTACAACATTTTTCTTTGCAAATCGTTGTTTTGTACTTCTAATACGTAACCGGTGCCACTCTCTCATGAACACACGTACGACAGATAGAGGAAGCTAGAGATTATGGTTTATTAAGTTTTAAATATGGATATTTTTCTTACACAAACACTTTGATTCAGTTTGAAAGCCTTTAATAACTCCCTGGAGCCATTTGGAGTAGTTTTTCTGATGGATGGATGCACTTTATTGGGCTTTAAAATCTCAACACCCATTCACTGCCATTATAAAGATTGAAAGAGCCAGGATATTTTTGAATATAACAGACTGTATTCATCAGAAAGATGTCGACTGCTATGTTCATTATTACATCCAACAACAAAACACCTCAGTTGCTTAGGAGACATTCTTGTCTACTCCTGCTCCAGTGTCGAAACAATGGCGGACAGTTTACAGCTCACTCAGGGCGGGTCTAAGGTAAGATGGTTATGTCAATCAACAGTCGTGGGAGCGGCCTTGGTCTATGTGACAGCACACAGCCAAGAATCTGAAAATGGCTTGATTTAAGAAAGGGGTTATTATTTATAGGGATTTAATAAAATTATAGGGATTTTTATCATTATATGGTAGTTGTGTACACACACTGCTAATACACATTTATGTTGAAACTATATGTAAAAGTGAATTTTGCATCCGATGACCTCTTTAAAATAATACAATAAAAAAGAATAAAATGAAAAACAGGAATTAATTCAAATGGTTACTTTTTGAAATCCTTTAGAACTTTAGAATAGGAATTTAAAATGATAATAATATGACTTTTTTACTACCATAATCTTGTGGCTTTATTCTTGTAAAAGGCCTATTACAAGATTTTTCTCAAAACATCTCAAAACGTCTTTATTCCTTGTCATTTTTTTACTTTTGTTTGCACTAAAACAGCATTATAAAAATGAAATCACCTCCATTATAATCAATGAAGCGACTAACACTAAATTCCTATGCTCACCATTACATGAGAGTCAGCCTGTCATGATGAAGTCACTGAATTAAATTATTCATATTATGCAAAATATGTTCTCAAAGAACATATTGCTGTATGTTTGTTTGTGGTAAGTTAGGTAAGTCCGTTATGTCATCTTTGACTCCCTAGACAAGTCAGGGGCCTGTCGGCTGTAACAGTGAGTGCTTGCAGATAAAATCAAGCATGTTTGCAGGCTCCAACCCTATATTTACTGTACACAGCCCAATGCTGCAGGGCAAGAGAGGGGGGTTTAAGCTTGGTCTTTCACAGTCACAGGTGAGCTAGAGTGGAGATTGTGTTATCAACTAACCAAAGAGCACTATGGTAATCCAGGGATTAGAGCACAAAGTGACTGTGTGCATGTGTGTTGCGGCTTTCTTTTTATGTGCCAGCCCACTAGATCCCCATGCTTACCCTCTATTGGTTACAGCTCTGCGGCAGGAACCTGGTAATTGATTGTAATCCAGAACTGAAGTTAAAGATGGAAAATGACACATTGCTACACTGTGGGCACAGCTCATGTAAATATATTGGTTTTGTTGCCAGTATGTTTTGTATTTTAATGTATGGTTACATTAAAAGATGGCATGAGAGATTTCTACACCGCTAACGGCTCCAAATGTAAATGATGGATGTCAATTCTTTCCCTGTTAATTTTGACCCATGGTGCAGGCTGAGTTAGTGTTTGTTGTGCACCCTGTTAAACATGATATAAATAATTTATGGCAGTGTCTCATTATAACATCTTAATGGTTGTGTGTTCTTGGACGGCAGAGATTCAGCTCAGCACCTTTGTCTTTTAGCACCTGATGGCATAAGTTTGGCTAGGGTTCGTGGGTATCCGTGACAGGGGAATGGAATGGACATAAGAGACATGAGAGAAACACAAACACCTGCAGTTTTACTTCCTTTATAGCCATCACACACATGAATAAACTCTCATGCGCACTTGCAAGCCAATGTCAACAGTTGCTAATGACCTTGTGTTTTTCTTTTCTGACGGACAAAGTGATCTTCAAGGGCTTAAATGAATAGCTTAAGTCTTTATTTATTCATCCTCATGTTCTAAACTCATATGCTGTTATTTGCTTTGAGCACAGAAGTAGTAATTTGTTAAAGAAGTGTTATGCATTGGCTGTCAAGTTATTTCATAATAAACAGACTTCTCATAATGCTACTTTATGCATAATTGATTTTCTCAAAACATTACTATCATAATCTTATAATTTTGCCTCTATATTTTTATAAAATGTCTATTGTGAGATTATTCCCAAGACCTCATGACTTTATACTTTCAGTATTATTATTATTTTTTTTTACTTTTTTGCACACAAACAACATAGTCACTGTTATTATAATCAGCGAAACTTCATGTTATGGAAATTTGAAAAACAGCAATTCTTATTTCATGTGGCTACACCAGTCACTTTACTTTCCCCTTTTGTTTGAGTTTAAAATATTCATGCATATATCAATACATGCATATACATATTCACAGATAATACATAATGTACATAATATATATATGTGTATATATATATATATATATATATATATTTCATTAGGGCTGTCAGTTTAACCTGTTAACTTGAATAATTAGTTATGAAAAAATAACACAATTAAAATATCTTAATGCAGTTAGCGTGCTAGTGCCGCCCCCAAACCTGTACATCATCTTACAGTACAGTTGACTGTAGGCAAATATGATGCAGGGCAACAACTCCAGAAATGCAGTTATGCCTTAAATTTCAAGATATTGGTGCAAAAAAATTCCACTGTATGTGTTTTGTCTCATGTTTATTACCTTTAGCCATAACAGAATTGTTGCGCGTCTCAGAGCAAGACAGCGGTTTAGTTTCTGAATGAATCTGCGTTTTGAACAAATCGTGTGAATCAATGATTCAAAAGCCCATTTATAAAAAGAATGAAAAATCACAAAACTGCATGCAGTTATGTTTTGGTGTTACCTGATGGGCAACTAAAGGAGTAAAAACATATGAACTGTAATCTACTTTTAAGTTCCACTGAAGAAAAAACAGCTTAACAACATGAGAAATTTACATTTTTCGAGTCCTTTAAAAACACCACTCATATTTACTCACTCTAAAACGATAGTGTCAACACACTGTCTGTCTAACTCGCTTACCTTCTCCATCAGGCTGTTGTGTTTATAGTAAAGTGACTTCCGAGAGTCTGGCTGCTCACATGAACTCTTACTCCTGAAGACTAAACATTGCTGTCTTTGTTAGAGGTTGGTGATTTTGCCGTCATGGCTGACACCTCCACCTCTCGCTGTCTCTGTGTGATTAGTGGTGTGTGTTAAGAAGGATTTCCCCACGTGTGAGGCCCAGACGATGGATTGGGGAGGACTCCGCTGAGAGCCAGCGGTGGGCCCGTGCTCTTGAGCAGAATATATTGGTGTCCCACATCTAACCTGCATTGTGCCTGTGAGGTGCTGTAGGTAGAGGGTGCAGAGCAGCCGGTCAGCAGTCGTGGTATTTGGTTCAAAGTTCTGCATGGCTGATCAGAGGGACGGAGAAAAAGAATAGGCCACGATGTGAACAGGGGCCCACATTGTTCTGTGCATAACAGGCCAACAGCAGATGGTGGATGAGCCAATATGGCTTACATACACCCACACGTTGACATGAGTATGCCGGACATCACATATATCCAGTATATTGTCTGTCATGCAGCCTGCTGGAATTCAGAACCTGCAATTGAGCAAGACCCGCCGGGAGCCTTTCGTAGTTAGGTGTTTTTATTGGATTACGAGCTTCACACTGAACACTTTAAATGCTTTGAAGTTTGATTTTTCCTGGACTTCATTTACCAGGGCTTAAAATAGCACCATTTATACTCAGGATGTTGTATTTGAATGAAATGTCAATTCCCATCTGTTGGGAACATCTCACAGTGATGGATGTAAAGGAATAGTTAAGCAAAAATTTTAAATTCTGTCATTATTTGCTCACTCTCATGTTGTTCCAAACCTCTGAGATGTGCTTTCTTCTTTCAACCATTAAAGGAACATTAACACCACTCTTTTACAAACAATTAAAGTAAATGGGGACTCCAAAAAAGCACCATAAAAGTAGTCTGTTTAACTTTTAATGCAACGTTACAAATCTTTTAAAGACATATGATAGCTTTTTGTGTTGGTGTAGTTCAGAATTAGAAATTGAACTGTCGCATCTCTGGGTATTGATGAGATATATTCAAGAACCGATGACACCAAACGGTGCGTCACATCATATTTGAATTAAAGGAATAAAAGTCTTGATAATTTACTCCCCCCATGTCATCCAAGATATTCATGTCTTTCTTTCTTCAGCTGAAATGAAATTAAGTTTTTTGAGAAAACATACCAGGATTTTTCTCCATATAGTGGACTTTAATGGGGATCAATGAGTTGAACGTCCAAATTTCAGCTTCAATGGGCTCTACACGATCCCGCCTGAGGAATAAGTGTCTTATGTAGCAAAACGATCGGTCGTTTTTTTTTTTAAATACAAATTTATATACTTTTTAACCACAAATGCTCGTCTTACACTAGCATGATGCGTGTCCCTGATTCACGCATTACGTAATCACATTGGAAAGGTCACGTGTGGTTAGTCTGTCATCTGTGTAAACAAATATGAATCCAAGAAAACTGTTGTGTTGTTATGTGCTGATCTTTCACTTACAGACTTGTTGCAGGACAACATCTGTGATTGGAAAATGCCATTGCGCGTATCACAGATTGCAAGGCCAACAATTTAGCCATTAGGATGGTGGCGAGGCTGCGGTTACTTGTTTTCTCTGAAGCGCTTTCTGACTTCCTCCACTGGTGAAATGCCTGGAGGGCAAACATATAGAGGCCCCTTCACAAACTGGCCTGTTCCTCTCCACCGAATGTGAGAGCCTCCATATGCTCATATGCTCTAGACAAACAAGGCCTGTTCCTTGTTTATTTATGTTGTGTAATGGTTTTTTGAGTGCGTGCGTGCACATTGTGTATGTAGAAGAGGTCACAGCTGAGCATTGCTGTTTTTCTCTTTGTGATTGCGGCATGTAGAGACCCAAATCCTTGTCCATCATGCAGTTTTTTCATATAATTAATTTTACAGATAAACAGTTTTAAGGATGTCCTTACTACTATTCTAGGCCTTGAGCATGTCAGTTGCATTGCTGTTTATGCAGGGTTAGAAAACTTTCGGATTTCATCAAAAATATCTTAATTTGTATTCTGAAGTTGAATGAAGGTCTTACGGGTTTGGAACGACATGAGGGAATTTTCATTTTTGGATGAACTGACCTTTTAACATATTAGGTAATTTTAGGAACTCATTTTCTCAGTTGTAATCCAGTGCAATTCCCCAAAACGGTGTACGATTTTCACTTTCTTGACTTGAGCAATATTCAAAAAGCATATTTAACATATTTCAAATCACCAGTAGTGTGAAGTCTAACACGTTGAACTTGATTGGCTCTTCTGGAACGTTGAATTTCATTCCATCATCTTTACACCCACTACATACTGACGCCGGTGTCTGCAGTAGCGCTTGGCACCGGCACCCACTCCAGGTCTGGTGGAGAGAGGGCGTCCTGGCCAGTTGTGCAGGGATGGTTTATGCCTTCGGTGAGACAGCGTGTTTGGATTCCAGGGTCAGGGCGGCACGCAGTGGTGTAGGGTGACCCGCTCGGCCAGCTGAGTAGCGTCTGGACATTGCCAGAGCTTCCAGTGGATCTGATGAGCAGATGGACAGAAGGCAGTATTGAAAGAGCAGCACTGATCCTAGACAGGCAAGCAGAGAAAGATAAACTAGAGGGAAAAAAAGAAAAAGATGGGGTTCATGGGGTTGAGGTGTGTTTGTGTGTGTTGTTGGAACGCGTTCTGGGAAATGGCAGTGTGTGTGTTCTTGAAGCATGTGACAGGAACTGAGCTGAATCAAACCTCTCCAAAGCACAGAACATCTCAGGATAAGTACTTCCCCTGCCTGAGATCTCCATGGCAATGTAACATTTCTAAGTCAAATAAACACATGCATATACACACATGAGTTCTTAGTATCACGCTTGCATAAAATACTACATTTGTCATTATGAATGATTTTTTGTTCTTCCTCATTTTATTCTTCTGCATGATTTTTTCATGCAGTTATAATGAATGGGTATGGCGCTTTCCGTTAAGACACTAATACTATTGCAGAGGGGGTCTTCAGCTGGAAGGTTCTCAGAAAATTTTGTGTGCAAAGTCTAGCTTGAAAGGTCTCAAAAGAAAGCTCAGGTAGTAAGAAAAGTTTCTTGCATATTGTTTAGCCTGGATAAAAGTGATGTGTGACTCTTTCTGACTCTGACTTCTGGTTTTGTGCCACTGAAAATTATTTTGAGGTGTAATAGAGAAGGGTGCTGAAAAGTTCTCTGTCCTCGTCAACAGGCCATAACTTTAGCGTAAAGAACCGCAGCAACATTTTACAAGCGTGTTACACGTGCCACATGTTTGATTATTTGAGTTTTTGCTACAGTTTAGTCTCACTTCACTTTGGTTCCCAAATGTAAATCTTAGATAAATGGAGGTTACAACACCATGCTTACCAGTTTTGGCTTTGGGGAATAGAGGAATGACGGTATTTCAGTCGCTCCTGACTCGTTGGATGCTGTTCCGTGTTTGTGGCTGAGCCTGTTTCTCTCATTTGAGTTCGTAACATATAACGGAAACACAATCCTTTGTGATTTTTCCCCTTTATTCCGGTTTACTCTTTGTTTGGGCATGTCATCCCTCACCAAGACTAGGTTTATTGTAATGTCCTGTTTTGTTTTATAGATTTGTACATGCTGCTGATTGGGGAACAAACTTGAGGCTGCTGTAAGCGGTGAAGTGGTGGTCAATTGCCCCAAACTTTATAGGTTTTTACATCTGCTGAATGTTTTATTTTTTGTATAACTTGAAAGTACACATACATTCCACAATTTGGAAAGTACTCAACTTCCTTTGTGGCACACATGGAATTCAGATCAGGGGAAAAATGTAAATTGGGGGAACTGAGCTTATCACAAGAAATGAATTTTACCATGGAAAGATATGTCACTAGGTTTGCAGGAATGCATTACTTTTCTCATTAAATAAGACTTGAGTTACCCTACTAACTTTTTTTTTTAACATTCAGTTTTTTTCTTCTGATGATTGATTTTCCTTAACTGCACATCTAAGATGAAATGAAGAGAACTTGGAAATGTTCTAATTACAAGTTATTTTAATTAAGCATTTACCAGTAATTTAACAGTGATTACTTATTTACCAGTAATTACTTATTTCAAAAACTTATATAAACACAAACATATTCACTAAAAAAAGAGATGATAATTTGAAGAAAATCAAAATGGTTCAAATGGTTCTTTTAAAGGGATAGTTCATCCAAAAATGAAAATTACCCCATGATTTACTCTCTCTCAAGCCAACCTAGGTGTATATGAGTTAATTCTTTCAGATGAATACAATCAGAGTTATATTAAACAATGTCCAGGCTCTTCCAAGCTTTATAATGGCAGTGAATGGATTCTGGGATTTTGAAGTCCAATAAAGTGCATCCATCCATTATAAAAAGTACTCCACATACCCCCGGGGGTTAATAAATGCCTTCTGAAGAAATTAAGGCATTTGTGTAAGAATAATAACCATCCAACTTTATAAACTGTAATATTTAATGTCCGCTAGCTGTCATACACGCGTTCACGAGAGAGTGGCGTTCCAGTGGATGACGTAGGATGTATGCATATTTTACTTACACAAATGAATAGAACCACTTCAGAAGGCCTTTCTTAACCCCCAGGAGTTGTGTGGAGCACTTTTTATGATGGATGGATGCACTTTTTTTTGGCTTCAAAATCTCAACTCCCATTCACTGCTATTATAAAGCTTGGAAGAGCCAGGAAGTTTCTTTAATATAACTTTGTAATAAATATATAATATTAAATTGTATTCATCTGAAAGATGAAAGTCATACACATCTAGGATGGCTTGAGGGTGAATAAATCGTGGTAATTTTCATTTTTGGGTGAACTGTTCCTTTAAGAACTGAAAAAGTCTTTGGGGAACCCAAAATGGTTCTTATGTCTCATTGCTGCTCATCTTATATCTCAAAAACTCACATTTGGAACTTTTTTAAGTTCCATATGTTGTTTCCAACTTAAATTCATGACAAGTCTAGGTAATGACCGACCAATTTGTCGGTAGGAGTTTCTTGATTGCATTTGAAAGCAGCATAATTCCATGTTTGCTGACTGCATAATTGTTGCACTCACCAAGTCTGTCACAAGTCTTCATTACCACCACGGGTGTGTATTGAAGATTTTGTAAGCAATGTTTTTTTTCTTTTTTAATACCACACATAATATGTCCCTGATTGTAGCCTTCATGTATGGTAGAAATATATATTTTTAAAAGCAGCCCTTAAATATAATCGTCTCTCCTGCCTAGTAACCCAACATTATTCCCGTTAACAATGCCAGCGCATGGCTATTCTAATGTGTTTTTAGCTGTGTAATGTTTATTTCAACAGTTCTGCTTTTGTAATCAGCCGACAAGCTGCATTTATTTGATGGCCACTTTTGACACACCAGCCACGGTGTGTGTTGAGAGCCGCTGGCCAAGCGCCAGCCCTGAAACACACATGGTAAAGACATTGAGCTGCTCCCTGTTTATTTCACCAATGCCACTGAAATCTCCTTGTCAGGCTTCTGTTTTAATAACTCTTGGCATTGCGTGCCTTTTTACCCTCAGTAACCCAATATCGGCGGACGCCGGCTCTCTGAGCTCTCATCGCACTTCATTTTTTCGCTTTTGGCTGCAGCGTGAATGGGAGCGGTAAAACCCTCAGCGTGGAGGTCCTATGGGAGCTCAGCAGTCTGCAGTTTTTTGCTTACCCGATGTGACAAAGCTCAATAACGGATCTGTCTGCCTTGCGTCTTGGGAGAAAACTGACGCCATGTTGGGGAAACCTCCCCTTTTTAAGTCTGTCTTTAAATTTCTTTTTAAGAATGTGTGGTAAGTAGCAAAGCTATACAGATTGATTGGTATTTGTGGAAGGAAATTTTGCTGTCCGTTTGCAATCATAATGTCAACAGTAATAAACGTGTTGTTTTATCATTCTGATAAATTATGTTTTTTCCTTTCAAGCGAGCGTATTTTACAGCAAGGTCAGATCTTTTTTCAAAACAGACACACTAATCTTGCCCTTTTAACACTGTGTTCATATAGTTGTCGCATTTGGAGCTCCCAAAGGTCAAAGGTGGGCTCACAAGCGTATGCATCGCAATTACAATTGTCAAGGCAAACGCATAAAACATCCCTTAAGCTTTCTCTAAAGTGTCAGATTTTCTGTTCTGCAGTAGTGAAGGTGTTGGTTTAACCTTTCCCTGACGGCCATTTGTCTTGCGTAAGTAATGTGTTTGTTGCTTTGGAGGTTATGAGGTGCAAGGAAACAAGTTTTTAAATCACGCTGCAGTTAATATAGGAAGGTAAATGGTATTTAATACCCTGCACACAGGTTTTGAAAGGGATAGCTCACCCAAAAATTTAAAATCTGTCAATAATTACTCACCCTCATGTCGTTCCAAACCTGTAAGGCCTTTGTTCAACTTCAGAACACAAATTAAGTTATTTTTGATGAAATTCGAGAGCTTTCTGACCCTGCAGCAATGCAACTGACACGTTCAAGGCCTAGAAAGGTAGTAAGGACATTGTTAAAATAGTCCATGTGACTTCAGTGGTTTGACCTTATTTTTATGAAGCTTTGAGAAAACTTTTTGTGTGCAAAGAAAACAAAAATAATGACTTTACTCAATTTCTTCTCTGCTGTGTTAGTCTCCACACTCCAGGCTGTCATCCTAATATGGCTAGCAGTCAGATATCTATCTTTCAGAAAATCTAATATGGTTTACTAATTAATATTCATGAGCTAAGCTGTAGGGTGAGGTAGTGATATTGATTTCAGATTATTTATTATTGAACAATCTTAATTTTGAGTCTTAAATCCCAAGATTTATCTTTTACTCTGTGCCGGTGTTGTCCGACAGTATTTTTTTATGATTCCACGTTGTTGAGTGTCAATCATTTCACATTTTCAGCTATTTTTAGTTGTGCTGAATAAGCCCAGATGAAACTTTCTCTGCTGTTACTACCCACACAGCCAGTCTTCTGACACTCGTCCTGCTTGTTGGGCAGGGATCCAAATTCACACCGGATATCTTCACACCATAAAGACTGTTTGATGCTTTCTCACGGTTACAGTGAGTATCTGACACTCTGCAAACAACTCTGAGGTTAGCGGGTACGTTCAGCATTCTGGTTGGTTCACTGTGGGTCAAGATTGATCATGATTTTGAAGAATTGCTTTATAAAGTGGCACATGTGAAAGTTTAACATGTGAACACCTTTTTTTTCAGATTTACGCTTTCTTCTAGACTCGACTTTAACATACAGATTTCCGCACACATATTCGTTTTATTTCGTAGCAGTTTTGCTACTGAAGTGTAATGACTTTAGCATATGTGAGGGCTGGCAGGTGTTAATGCAATACTTTCTTTATAATCTGCATTTTATTTGTCGTAGATAAGATGACCTCAGGGCCAGTAACACAGGATTTTTCCGATGGGTGTGGATAAAAAAATGGAATTCAGTCGCTCTCAATGGCCCTATTGAGATTCCTGACGCTTCAAATCCCTCCCGTTTCTGCTAATGAAGTCAAACGCTCGTCCTCCTGGCTTTGCCTCGCTGATTCATTGAGCAGGACCCAACAAAGATTCAGAGAAAATAAAAGCCATGTCAGCCTAAGTGAAATGTCTGTGGATCCCAATTGAGATCAGCAAATTGGCCAATTAAAGAGGAAGTAAGGCAAACGCTAAACCAAATGCCCCTTGCACTTCCTTGACCACACGTTTACTGGACATCATGGCTCGAAGAACTTCAGCCCTTGATGAATTATCTTACACTACTACTTTGTTTCTTTTAATCTGGTAATTGAACTAACAAGACATATGAGTGTGCTGTTTGCAGTTTAATTTATAGAAATGTATAGCTTGACCTTAATGGAAGAGTAAATGTGCAATGCAATGCAATGCAATAAAGTAAAATAAAATAAAATAAAATAAAACTAAGAATGAACAATACTTATACAGCGTTTATTAAACTTAGTTAAGATTAATTTCAACATTTACTAATGCATTACTAAAATCACAAGTTGTGTTTGTTAACACTAGTTAATGCACTATGAACTAACGTGAACTAGCAATGAACAACTGTATTTTTATTAACTAGCATTAACAAAGATGAATAAATACTGCAATAAATTTATTTTTTCATTGATTGTGTTAGTTAATACAAGTCATGTTAACAAATTAAACCTTATTGTAAAGTGTTTTTGAATACACATTTATAGACTTGATACATTATTTATTAATTTTATTATTTTTTCTAATTATAATTTTACATGATTATTACAATTGTATCATTTTTTAGTATTATTATTATTTTATAACTTTTTTTTAAACAAACTAAATATGTCTTTTGTCAATTTTACAAGTGATTTACATACTTATTTTTTAAGTGACACTCATAGCCCTCCATATAGTTAAAAATTAGGGCTGTCAAACGATTAATCGTGATTAATCATACAAAATAAAAGTTTGAGTTTGCCTAATATATGTGTGTGTACTGTGTGTAATTATTATGTATATGTAAATACACATTCATGTATATATTTAAGAAATATTTACAAGTATATGTATTTATTATAATTTTTATATAAATACAAATACATAAACAACATATTTCTCTTAAATATATACATTAATTTGTGTGAATCTATATATGCATAATAATTACACAACAGTACACACCCATATATTAGGCAAATTCAAACTTTTATTTTGAATGCGATTAATCACGATTAATCGTTTGACAGCCCTATTAAAAATAGGTAAAAAAGAGTTGTCCTGCATGTTTTGCATGCATGTGTCTAGCTTGTGTCCCTAATAGGCTTAACCAATAAGGCTTACTTGGTTATTCAGGTTATGCCAACATTGCTATGCTGACCGGCTCAAACCAGTGTAAACCAGCTTGGAAATTCATGCTTGTCCACACTGGTCTTTCCAGCAGACCAGTCAATGGTAATGACTCTGTTGGGCGTTCCTCAGATAATCATGAATGCATTTCTTTAGGGCCAAATTTCAATCGATGACTATCTAAATTACCCATTTAGATGGGAAAACAGCTAAGGAAAATTCACTGAAAGATTTATGTGGCACTCCGATTCTCCACTTCACCACCCGCTACAACCGGAGTAGGAAACCTTTCTTCTACCCAGAACGAAGGAGATGGGGTTCAATTTTTTGATGTATGTTTTTTCCTCCTGGGAGCAATTTGGGAGAATAATAGTAAAGTCAGGGTAATAGTGGTTTTTCTGGCATCATCACAAAAGCGTCTTTGTAGTGATCTCCTGTAAGTGGCTCACCGTAATTATTTAATCCCGGACGTAATGGCGCACTTTTTTCTGCTCCAGGGATTGTTCGGAAAAATATTTCTCCACCTAGCCACATCTTGGCATACGAATGAATAAGAGCCCTGCACCAATTCAGACTTTCTGGGAATGCTGCAGTTGGCCAGAAGTACAGTTAATATACAGGGTGAGGCGTACATTGACTTGGCTTACAATCATGTGTGCCCTTAAGAAAACTCGCTAAGTTATTTTCCCAGCCTTCTAATGTTGTATGTCTCCTTTCTTATTTTTATAAGCAAAATACTCGGTTGCTTTTAAGCCTATTGTATGCGCGTCACATGTTTTTTATTGACCGGTAGGTGCAAGTGTAGTCGAGCGTTTGCCAAACTCTTTCAGCAGAGAACTGGCTGGTGTGCTTCTGAATCGCCGTTCCTCGTGGTATGAGGTTAGCACAGCAGCGGCCAAGAGCGAGAATGAAAAATGACTTGTGCTGTGATCCTTTTTCAAACTGTGACTGCAGTTTAACGAGGCAACGAAGCGGCAAGGGATCGTCGTCAATGGGTCAACTGTCATCAGTGGGCAGACGGGAGCAGTCGCGCCGCCGTTCGGCTCCTGTAACCGGGCCTGCGCTCTCGTTGGAGTGGGAGACGTCAGTCATCTGGATTGTGCCGGGTTCAGCACGGGTTGGGTTGTGTGATGGACTGTACGCTTCTCGAGGGTTGAAATTTTTGTGGACCTATCGGAACTTGATAGGGCCTTTGTTTAAGGTTTATTGGTTCCCTTAGGATACTTGGAGGTGCATTGAGCACCACATCCCTTTTTCAAAGGAGTCAACTTCTTCTCAGCCCTCTGGAATTGCCACAAAACCGTATTTTTATTTGGAGACCAAGAGAATTTACATTTGACAAGGTTATATATAACAGTTGTGAAAAGTCATGAAATGTGTGCAGTGGTTTTTCCAGATTTCAAAAGGTGTGGGGAAGCCTTTGTTCAACTTAATAGAGCAAAAGTGCAAAAGTTCATTTCTTTTCCTTTGACCGCCACGCAACCCAAAGCAGAACTAGTTTACTGTTGCTAAAATTGCAGATTACAGTTTATGAATTGCTGTACCAATATTCATAGTTGTTCATAACCAATCATAATAATTTTTTAAAATGTTTTTAAATACTAGTATTGTTAATCCAGTAGTGCACTGAAAACAAATTCAGAGCATATGTTTTTTGTTTTGTTTTTAAGATTAGCTTTTTTATACCAACTTTTTTTGCTTCAGTGTGTGCCATCCATATACTAAACTATACTACACGTAGTACAACCAAATTAAAATTGTCATTATTTACTTATTCTCATGTTGTTCCAAATCTGTATGACTACTTTAGTGTTCCACAAAAGAAAAATAATATTCTAAAAAAGAATGTTGGTAACCAAACAGTTTTGGTTCCATTTGGATTTAAAGGGATAGTTCACCCAAAACTGAAATTTCTGTCATTAATTACTCACCCTCATGTCATTCCAAAATGTCAGACCTTCATTCATCTTCAGAACACTAATTAAGATATTTTTGATTAAATCCAAGAGCTGGCATAGAAATCTGACCCGGCATAGATAGCAATGAAACTGACATGTTGAAAGATGAGAAAGGTAGTAAAGACATCATTAAAATAGTCCAGAAGTGTTCTTGTAGCTTCATAATATTACAGTTGAACCACTGATGTCACATGAACTACTTTAACAATGTCCTTACTACCTTTTGGGTAAACTGTCCCTTTAACTGCATTGACAGTTAAAAAACTGAGAAATTTCTTAAAATATCTTTGTTTGTGTTCCACAGAAGAAAGTCAGGTGTTGGACTACCTGAGAAAATATGAGTAAATAATGACTGAATTTTCATTTATGGGGGAACTGTCTCTTTAAGAGCATCATATTGCCTCACAGAAGCAGTGATGTGTTCTTGCACTAAAGTTGTCCAGGTCTGAAAAGCGATCTATGCTTTGTTAGCCCAACATTTGCTGTTTTATTCATATCCCCTGCTTGGACTTTTGCTGTGCTGCGTTTGCAGTTTGGAGGTCTGGAAGCTGAAACATCCATTCTTGGGCACTATGGTATGTGTTTGGGGCAATCAGAGGACAGAGCATTTGGAGAAATTGGCAGATGATAAGGGGAGTGGAGTTGGCAGTGGATGGGTATTTTGGACTGTAGGTTATTCCTGGGTCTATATAACAGAGCTCAAAATCTAAGATAGTGACCCAGCTGGTTTGAGTGGGTCTAGAAATAGTTAAAATTATAAAATGTGATTTATTTTAACAATTTTTTTTTCTACATGCAAAATATTAATTTAATTTAGTTTCATTTTATTTTTTAACTTTTGGGTTCAGTACAAATTTTTGCGAGATTCAAAATCCATTTATGGTACCATGTAAAGTAAACACCCTGCTATATGAATATCACCCAGTACCGTTGTGAATATTTTCTAGTTCCATAGTCTGTATAAAAATACTATAATATTTCCATTGGATGCTATCATTACAGCAATGTGTATGTATTTTATGAGTTGGCTAATTTGTAAACATTTGTACAACCTTAATTTTAAACAATTTGCGTGAGGGGTATACTACCAGTCAAGTTTTTTAATGTTTTTTAAAGAAGTCTCTTCTGCTCACCAAGCCTGCATTTATTTGATCCAAAGTACAACAGTAAAAGTTTTAAATATTTTTACTATTTAAAATAACAGTTTTCTATTTGAATATATTTTAAAATGCAATTTATTCCTGTGATTTCAAAGCTGAATTTTTAGCATCATTGCTCCAGTCACATGATCCTTCTGAAATCATTCTAATATTCTGATTTGCTGTTTTTGAAAAAAACATTTTTTCTTCTTATTATTTTGGAAACAGCTGAGTAGAATTTTTTCAGGTTTCTGTGATAAATAGAAAGTTCTTTTGTAAGAAAATCTTTTGTAACATCAAATGTCTTTATCATTAATTTAAAGCATCTTTGCTAAATTAAAACTTTTTTCTTTTTGATCTTTGGATCTTTCTGTTCATCAAAGAATCCTGAAAAAAATGTACTCAGCTATTCTAAATATTGATAATAATGATAATAAATATTTCTTGACAGCAAATCAGCATATTAGAATGATTTCTGAAGGATCATGTGACACTAAAGACTGGAGTAATGCTGAAAATTCAGCTTTGATTACAGGAGTAAATTAAATTTTAAAATTTATTCAAATAGAAAAAATTTAAATAGTAAAAAAAATCACAATATTACTGCTTTTGCTGTACTTCGGATCAAATAAATGCAGGCTTGGTGAGCAGAGGAGACTTCTTTAAAAATCATTAAAAATCTTACTGTTCAAAAACTTTCGACTGTTAGAAAAGGTGGTCCTTCATATACAAATTTCTACATGTTTGACCTATTTTTCCTATAATTCCTATGATTTTTAAAAATGCAAGGTGCAAAATATGTACGAATTGCCATGAGATCGAGTTTCAATTTCCAAAGACCTATCCAGTACTGGAATTTTTTGGAGAGAATATGATATCAAGAATTATGAATGTATTTGGATCATCATAGTTCAATTTTCAGGGTTCAGTACTATGAAACAAGGTGGGGCGGGTGGCTCGGGTGCCTTCGTGTCAGCATGCAACAGAAGATCTCCATTTCCTATCACTTTCCAGTCCACTTGCATAAGGCCGGTAACAGGTGGTTGTGATATGTGGCTTGATATTAATACTTTAACTGACATAGCACTGCCTAAACATTTAATGGAAGCATTAAACGTTCTTTGTGTTTATAGTTGAGTGTTGTTTGTTGTGTGTCCCAGCACACGCTCTCTCGCACAAACATACCCTTCTAGACACGCATAGTTTTACACCTAGAGTCCTCTAGGCATCATCACATAGGGTATTTTTGACGCCCCGGCTCAGTTCGCCTTTGGATGAAGGTTGTCTGCTGAGCAGGAAGTGGACGCAAGTCCAGAATGCGTCAGGAATCAGAACACATGCTTCCATGTGTCTGTGTGCTCGGTTTCGGCTTTCACTTCGGGGCTTTAAGGCTCTCCACACCCAGTCTACCAAAGTGTCCACTCATCCTACTGCTGGCTGCGCTGTTGCAGTTTTTGACACGTTATCTGCTTCCTGCTGCCGCCGCTTGCCGTGACTCTGTACTGATGTATTTTTAGCCCCATTTTTGCCTTTAATTATTGCAGCCACAAGGAGCTTGATCCAAAGAACTGTCGTGAAATTATTATATAACTGTGTTGCTTAGCAATAAAGCATTGTAATGTAATTCTCATATAGCTCTGCTAGTGTAAATCATAGCAGGGAAAGACTTTACTGTGGTGTGGAGCTATTGCTTGGGGTTATTTAATACATAAATGTAACTGTGGGACTAACTGTAGGTTGTTTTTCAATCAGGACCTCCTGGTTTGAGGGGAAAGAAAGGCCGTGATGGGGCTCCAGGTAGGTCAACAGTCCGCATATGCCTGTGCCTGCAACCCCACGGACTGCTGTTGTGTATGTGCACATCTAAAGCTTTTAATGGCAAAAGAAGCATGAAAACACAGTCATTGAGATTTCAAAGCATTCAGAGATGCTTGGACTTTATGGTATTCTTTATGGAGTATATGGAGATAATATGTGACCCTGGAAAATTAGATTTATACATCAATAATAAGCTTTCCATTGGTTTATGGTTTGTTAGGATAGGACAATATTTGGCTGAGATACAACTATTTGAAAATCCAGATTCTGAGGGTGCAAAATATTGAGAAAATCACCTTTAAAGTTGTCCAAATCAAGTTCTTAGCAATGCATACTACTAATCAAAAATTAAGTTTTGATACATTTACAGTAGGAAATTTACATCTTCATGGAACATGATCTTTATTTAATATCCTAATGATTTTTGGCATAAAAGAAAAATTAGACAGGAAGTGACTGTTTGATTGACACGTAAAGTGTCAATCAGTCTGTTTAGCTTTTATTTGTCATTTAGGGTGGGTTTACCTGAAATAGATGAATAGTAGATGATCACAATACTAACTGGTGTTAGAAAAAATCTAGGGGTTCAACAACTTGAACAGAACACTTGTAGGACAACTTTGTACCTAATTGGTACATTTTGTACCTTTGAGGTACTTTTTAGGTGTAAATAAGGTACTGTCCCAGTTACAAGCTGTTTCTGACAGAAAATACTGTAAAAAGCCAGCCATTAAGATTCAATTTGTTGATTTCAGACATTTTTGTTTCATCCAGTATGTATCGGATGGTCAGTAAAGGAACTGTAAGCAGTCTGTAGGTGATTTGAGGCTGCTACTATGTGACCTATAGATTCTTCTATAGTTTGTGCATATGAAGTGGTTTCATGTAAAGAGTCATGGATCACATGTGTAAAATGAGAAGGTTTATGATGACAAAGATTGATCTGGAATGCGCAGAGAGCTATTCTTGCGTGACCACACATATTTTGTGTACCTTGTTCACTCATTCCTTGACGTTATTCTTACTTTTAGGCCTAAAATAGGGCTGTCTCAGCAGCAGGTTTGATAAATGCCGGTTCTGATTTCTAAGAAAATATAGGCTTCTCAAAACAGGAAAGGAAAGAATAATGATGGACCCATAGGAAAGCTTCGTCACCGGTGTGACTGCGCCATTACTTAAGGCTGCCATATTTAATGTACCAGTTTGACTGCAGAACTCAGTTGAAATGTAGATCTTCTCCTGGTTTAGGTTTGGTCAAAACATTTCTTCTCCAGTGAACAATGGTTTTATTGGGACTTTTGTTCTCTCATCCATCCATTAAAAAGGTTCATACTGATACTCCCTTAAGTTTCTGGCTAGTAAAGAGCGAGGCGTTACCTTTTCAAAATCTTTAGAGGACAAAAAAATGGTTTCTGGAAGAAGGACCTGGAAAGAAACAGTATAATACTGTTCAGATTGTTCAGTAGTTCTGTAACAAATTGCTTTGGCGGACTGATTTCGTTCTTGCATTTGTCCTGAACTAGTAAATTGTAGAAGAGAAGTTCTAGGTGATTTTTTATGACATAAGTGGAAAAGATTTGTCATCTGCAATTTTGAGCTTGTTCTTTCTTGATGGAGCTTGAGATCCTAAAGCTATGATCTCAGTTCGGCTTGATTGCTGTGTGTTGCTTAAAGGATGTAAAAGAGGCTGTACATCCTACTAATGCATGTGCTTATAATTTGAAATTAAGCTTTTTGTAATACTTTAAATGGCTGTTTCACTAATTTTAAATCAAGTTGCATTGCTTGTTTAAATTAGACATCCAACAAAAGCCAAGAAATGTCAAATGTCAGTGTACTAACAGTATACTTGTAAATTTTCAATACTCCTTGGGACTAAATTGTCCCACTTTCTAGTATATAAAAGTATACATTTAAGTATACTTTAAGTATAACAGTAGTAAACTCTGAGTACGCAACTAGTTTATATCTATGTTTTAGTCTGTACTGCAACGATACTAAAGGTTATAGGTATACTGATAGTCTACTAATTAAATACTTGTAGCATTTTTAGTACACTGAAGTATAGTGTCAGTAAACTACTAGTTTAGTAGTTTTATACTGCAAGTACACCCGTAAGTTTTCTTTAAGTGAACTTTACATCATACTTTAAGTATACTACTATGTCCCTATTAGGAATACATTTGTATATGTTTTGTTATATGAATATTTGACCATACAAAATATCAAAAGAAAGATCAAGGTATCTGCTTGTAAACAAAAACATTTTATTCTAGCTTCATGCATTCTTTTTTTTTAAACACTTGAATGTGGGTAAGTTTCATAAATAATAATGAAAAATAAGTAAATAAACAACACTTTGAACAAAAGATGAAAAACGATTATGAATTGGATTCCAAACGTAGATACCATCTACAGTCATTATTACCTCCTCATGGGTCACATTTTATTCCATAACGTTACAGTTTTGATGCCATTTTATGTCTTATGATCGTGTTAGAAATGTGTGGAAGCATCTGTTGTTTCGGTTTCTTCCTCAAAGAACAATATCGCTCTAGACTTTTTCCTATATATTAGTCCAGTACACTTAAATGTCATTTTAAGTATATTTCTGAGAAGTACATAAAGCACATTTTTGAGAAGTACATAAAAAGTAGACTAAAAGTATACTTTCCTATTTTTTTGTTTAAAAGAAGTATACTAATAGCACACTTAAATAAGCTTTTTCATAAGGGTTCAGCTGTTCAGCTAAGACCAGTCTGACCAGCCAAGGAAGTGGCCAAAACCGCTCTAAAACCAGCCTGCTGACCAGCTAAGACCAGGCTGGATGACTGTTTTAGCTGGGTTTTTTTTAGCAGAGAACCAACCGTTCAGTGCAACTGACCTCATTAGCAAGTCCACGTGGAATCTGCAGCCTTGCATGTTTGTTTTTTAATATTAAAGCATATTTTCATCGTGCTTTTAGCAACCAGTAAAAGTATAGAAATCTCAATTTCGTTTAACGTATTATCCTCAGGGTTTCAATCTATCCTGTGTTTTCAACCAGAATCACTGTGACTAACGATGTTAGTGAAATCTGCTTCCACTGTTTATTGCGCTGCTAGTATATGATTTAGCATTAGCTATGAAGGAGATGGACAGTTTGTGATGTCTGGGTGGGGTTCACATGCTCAAAGGGGTGTGATTTATCTGTGGGAAGCCTTCCAGTGATGTGGCTTATTCTCCCACTCAGTTCCCAGTGGTCTGTTGCTTGGTGGGCTGACTGCTCATCCCTGGACCAGAGACAAGCAATGTTTTCCACAAAAAAGTTTTTCAATCCTGTCATCAACTTAATTCTAAACATATTTTTTAATGCTGTATTTACGCGCTGAACCTATGGTGTGACGCACTTCATTAAACCACCTGCGTGTGAGCTCTAATCTTCCTCGGAGGTTGGGTTACTGAGGCGGCATTCATCAGGGCTGGACGGCCAGGAAACTTACTTTGGATTCTAGTTGGACTACGCAAATTCAGACTTGCGTGACCTTTTTTCCTGTTCTTGGGGAAATAGAATTCGTCAGGGTCAAATGTTTGATGTAATGTGCACATGGTCCAAACAAGATGATTTTCTTCGAAATGACTAATCTCTCTTTCTCTTTGTTTTTATTGCAGGTCCTCCCGTAAGTAGATGTTGGTCCCTTTGTTGACTGGATTGTGGTAATGTGACCCAAACTCTGTGGCTTTCTGTGTACTTGTGTGTGTTTTGAGAGTGTGAATTTATCTTTCATGTGTTTCCTTCTTGTCACTGCTGATGGAGTGCTGATTACACGATTTCATTCACATGGAATGGAAACTGTTCGTTTTGTTTCCATCCACCACACACATAAACACCCACACTGTCATGTGTCAGAAGAAGAGCTTGTGTATTGTGTTAAAGGTGAAGTGTGCACATTGTTGACATTGAAGTCCGGTTTAATGTGGAGAGAATCTGTAGCTCTATCAAAACATTGATCTGATTGTTTTAAAATGAATAATTCACCCACAAATTTAAATTCTGTTATTAGTTACTCATCCTCATGTGGTTCCAAACCAGTAAGATCTTCGCTCATCTTCAGAACACAAATTAAGATATTTTTGATTAAATCCAAGAGCTTTCTGACCCTGCATAGACAGCAATGCAATTACCATGTTCAAGGCCCAGAAAGGCAGTAAGGATATCGATAAAATACTCCATGTGACATCAGTGGTTTGTGGGTAATTCCATATAAAAGTGAACCTTACCATGAGAAAATAAAGTTTTTGTTTGACCCCATGTGAGGTCTCTCCTAAAGTTTTAAAAAGCTTTTTTTTTTTTTTGTAACATCCATAAAAGTACACATTCCTCATAAATAGACACATCAAAATTAAAAGTAACAATTATATGTTCTGTGAAGAGCCATCACTTCTCTATTTGTTGGGTATTATTGCGTCTGGTTTGTGCATTTTAATTCACAGAAATCCTATAAAAGTAGTATCTCAAAAACGGTGTCCTTTTTTGTCACATCCATAACGCATGATTATTTCCCTTTTTTAACATAGAAAACTTGTCATTATTTTTGTTTTCTTTGTGCACAAAAAGTATTCTTGTAGCTTAAAGTTACGGTTGAACCACTGATGCCACATGGACTATTTTATCCATGTCTTTACTACCTTTCAGGGTCTTGAATGTTTCAGTTGTGTTGCTGTCTATGCAGGATCAAAGATCTCAGATTTTATCAGAAATATCTTAATTTGTGTCCTGAAGATGAATGAAGGTCTTACAGGTTTGGAATGAGGTTGAGTAATCAAAGACAGAATCTTCATTTTTGGGTGAACTATCCCTTAAGCATTCTGAGCAGCCCAACATGGCAATACTAAGTATCCAATAATGTGAATTTAGGGCGGGGATATTGTTTGGTAAACCAATGACATATAAAGGGGGCGTGTTCTGGAAAACTTGTTCGAAAACAGTAATTTTCCCAATTTAGTTTGTTGGCACAAAAATGACACACTTCACCTTAAATCACATGGAATTATCTTGGACATAGTGATGTATTCTTCTGTCTCTTGAACATTGGGAATTTAGCCACGGATATAGTAGACAACAACATTGTTAGACACAGCCTGTTCGACTTTATATATCTTTTGAGGGCTAATGTTACAGAATGAGGTTGTAATGAGAAACAAGGTCAAGAGAAATATATAGTATAGTAGGGGAGAAAAGTGAGTCGAGCAGTATAAAATTAGGTGCGGTTGGACAGCTGCGTCCCTGCAGCTAGAGGGAAAAGGTCGAGCTTAAAGTGATTAATGAAATACCAGCAGCCACAGATAAACACTGGCCACAGAAAAGACAAATCTCAAATGAGATATCTTAACCTTTTTTTCTAGAAAGCAGTGAGATGAAATGAAGAGAAAATTGAGTTTTCTGCTGAAACTTACTGTGAAAGAGACCCCAGTAGTGTCACGTTTCTCCTCTAGGCATCACCGTTTCAAACTGTTCTAAGAATTGCCAATATACCAAAGTCTGCAGTCATTACTCATCAGATTGTCCATAAATCATCCAACATAGCTTCATTGGAAAAATGTGCCTAAATCTAAATTTTTGCAAAACATACCTATACATAGGAGTTCATTGCAGTTTCCAGCTGAAATGAACACTTGAAGTAGTAAAAAACACTCACTCAAACTTCTTTTACACTCAAATTTTGATTACAAAGACAGATTATTGATTAATGAAGGCATATTTTTGTGTGGTTCCTTGCACAATACTATGTTATGACTTCAAAAGACTTCAAAAGCAATTTGATGCTACCTCATTAAATAACCAGCTCAATATGTATGGCTTTTCTGATGTAGTAAACTTGCTCATTGGCGCACCTGGTACAACATTGCATTTGCTATATGGAGCACTTGGGTATGAGTCTATGAAACACGTAATGACAAAAAAGATCAAAGGCTTGTGTAAGCAAGCTAAAATTACATGTTTTTTTTCAGCTAATGCATTTTTATCTCACATATGTTTAGGTTTAGGGTAAGGTTTAGTGTAAAAAGCTATGGAGCATTAAAGGAGAAGTCCACTTCCAGGATAACAATTTACAAATAATTTACTCACCCTCTTGTCATCCAAGATGTTCATGTCTTTCTGTTTTCAGTCGTAAAGAAATTATGGTTTTGCATATAATGGACTTCATGGTGCCCCGAATTTGAACTTCCAAAATGCAGTTTAAATGCAGCTTCAAAGGGCTTTAAACGATCCCAGCCGAGGAAGAAGGGTCTTATCTAGCAAAACGATCGGTCATTGTTTTCGAAAAATAAAAATTTATATACTTTTTAAGCACAAAAGCTCGTGTAGCACAGGCTCTGGGATGCGTGTCCACGGGTCGTTCTTGAACAAATCGTTCATTATGAACAAATCTTTAACGTGACTCGGGAAGAATGAGTCATCTCGGGGAGTGATTCGTTCGGCTGCACATGCGCAACATCCTATTAGGTTCTGTACTGGAATTAGTTCACCTGTTTCGAGTCTTCGGGTTTTTCGAGTCATTCGTTCATCTTATGGGGCTGTCACGTGATGCTGATTTTGCTAAAATGAATGAAATGACTCGAAAAAAGATTCGTTTATTTTGCTGAACGAGACTCACAGGTCCAAGTCGGTAAAATGATCCGAACTTCCCATTACTACTATGAATCACGTCTTCGAATCACCACAAGTTCACCGTCTGTGTACTCCGGCTCAAAAAGGTAGAGTATGTTGAAAAACTCCATGTTATTTTCTTCTACAACTTCAGAATCGTCCGACATCGTTGTACATTTTTGTTGGTAAACAGCGTTTGACTTACTTGCACTTTCTTAGTCTTTGCACGTTCACTTTGTAAACACTGGGTCTGTGGTTCCGCCTACGTTCCGCATGACCTTTCAACGTGATTCAGTAGTACAATAGTACATAAACGCGCATCCCAGAGCCTGTGCTACACGCGCTTTTGTGCTTAAAAAGTATACACATTTTTATTTTCCAAAAAAATAAAATCGATCCTTTTGCTAGATAAGACCCTTCTTCCTCAGCTGGGACCATTTAGAGCCTTTTGAAGCCGCATTTAAACTACATTTTGGAAGTTCAAAATCGGGGCACCAGTGAAGTCCATTATATGGAGAAAAATCCTGAAATGCTTTCCTCAAAAAACATAATTTCTTCACAACTGAAGACAGAAAGACATGAACATCTTGGATGACAACGGGGGTCAGTAAATTATTTGAAAATTGTTTTTCTGGAAGTTGACTTCTCCTTTAACCTTTTAGTGCCACTCACCAGACATTTCATTTCTGAACTGTCACAGTTCCATACAATGAACATAATAAAATTCACCTTCATCTGCTTAGGATAAGACTGAATGCACTTTTAGCACATTGAAAGTTTCACAAAAACATGCAGGAAGCAACATAATATAATTACATGGAAATGTCACCATAGGCACACTTTTCCAGTGATTGTAAGTTTAAATGATCTGAGAGATTCTACAAATTTTAGGAGAAACATCTGAGATGAAAACTGAATAAGCTCTATTAAAGGGATAGTTCACCCAAATTTCTATCATCATTTACTCACTGTTATAACAATTCAGTAATCATTGAAACTGGCATGATATGTCTTCATGAATGGACCACTTTTTAAGAATGTTTTTTATGTGATTGGAGCTTGAATGAGTCCCCTCTCCCTTTAACTCAATTTTATTTTATGTTTTTGGGGTGAACTGTTCCTTTAAGTCTTCTGAGCTATAAAAGAGAAACTTATGAGCAATAAAATATCCCTGTGGGTGAGCAGTTTCCAGGGCCCAAAAACTCACACAAGTATACAAACATTCCAGCACCTGCTCATATAACCCATAAATTGAAGGCAAATTGAGAAGCACTGAAAGACAGGTGAGGGAACTGTCAAACAATGCACGTAGTCTGTTAACCAACCTCAAACATTAACCTGATATTTCTACTGCCGTCAAGTAAGATTGTTTAGAGATGGTTACTGAATTCTTTTAATCAAGTCAGTCTTCTTTAAACAGGTTTGGTGATCTATTGGCAATCAGTGTCAGTAAGTCTTTAACTGCAGTGTTTGTTTTCAATAGAAGAAGTTTGAAAAGCCTGGTGCCTGATCAATGGGCCGTCCCATTACACTGACCTATAGCAACTTGTGGAAGAGTGTATACTGTAGATTATCCAACAAGACCACTAAGACAACACTCTTACTGATGTGATGGCAACTGTAAAACTTTACCAGATTGGTCTCTTCCTGTTCGCTGAAAGTGAATACTTTGAGAAGTTTAAGTGCATAATAGTCTGTGGTTCTTCACAGGTCACCTCACAGGAGCATAGCCTTTTGCCTGCTTTTGAGGCACAGCGGGCCTAACCCAGCCTTAAACAATTAGTAGTGACAGGAAACATTTTACATTGACAGAAAGCACTGCTGATAGCGTGATGAAAACTCCTGTGGAACATGGTAATGGTCAGTCTCAAGCACATGGACATTAGGGGTTAAACACTTGAAAATTAGGGCTGGAAATCAGCAGGGACTTGGTGATACAGTATTATATCATATATGTTTAGTGCAAATTGTGAATCTTTTACACTTTTGTTATTTATCGGGAACAGACTTCAGTGCTTTGTTTATATTTATAGGTCAGTCTGAGTTTGTGTTTGGTTAAAGAGAAAGAATCAAGTATGCATGACCGCCACAGAAACTTAAAGGGATAGTTTACCCAGAAGTGAAAATTCTGTTATTAATTACTTATCCTCATGTCGTTCCAAACCTGTAAGACTTTCGTTCATCTTAAGAACATAAATTGAGGGGAAACACTGCAGGCAAAAACACTTTTTTTTTTTCATGCACCTGTCAAGTTTGAGATTTTGGGCTTTTTGGTTTTTCAGTGTTTTTTTTTCAGACTAGTGGAAAAAAAAAAAAAAAAAAAAAAAAACACAGTTAAGTGTTTCTTTTTATAGCACTTTATCTATTTGTGTCAACAGATTTCAATTACAATACATATTTTTAAAGGCTGTTTTCTCAAAATGAGTTTTTTCTCCTACACTGAGCCATGAATCTCCACTTCAGTAGCACTTACACACCCCAAACTTTACATTTTTATTCTTGCCTATATCCTGAAGGTTTTTAAAGAGGGATTTGTTAATATATGATTTGCTTGAGTATATACAACATTTTATTTCCCCCAAAAATTGTGAAAATATGTTGTTTTCTGTCTGTTTTAAGTATTTTCTGAATTATGAAGTGAAAAAATTAGATACCCCAAATTCCCTCTGTAAAAGCGTTTAACTCTAATATGTCAACAAAATTAAGCAAGAATTTTGAAACTGGCTTCATCCAGCGTTTAGATTTTTGTACAAGAAATTTATGCAAATTAGCGCATATTTCATTAAATAATGCCTCGTCTGCATATTTAAACCTAACATTTTAGAAAACTTGTAATACAAGAAATGTTTGCAATTAACAATGTAATCAATCAACTGGGTAAGTTGATAACTATAAATTTTACATGGACTATTTTATTGATGTCCTTACTACCTTTCTGGGCCTTGAACGTGTCAGTTGCATTGCTGTCTATGCAGGGTCAGAAAGCTCTTGGATTTCATCAAAAAAATCTTGATTTGTGTAAATTTTTGGGTGAACTATCCCTTTAAAATGCAGTCAGATTAGCATATTTTCACAAAAAAGGCCCACTGTCTATTGTCAACAGTGTAATGATGTATGAAGCACAGTTTACAAAAAAGTCACTTTCAAACCAAACAGCTTTCTGTTACTTAACACAACACATCTGTGTGATCAACTTGAAGCTGTTGTGAAGTCTGTTGATTCCTATTAAAATGACTGAATTTCATCTTCAAAAATTCACAGAACTACAGTAAATTTAACACTGTGTCCAAAATCACATACTTTCTTTTTTGGGGGGTAGTAAGTAGTGGGTCATTTGGGTACTTTTCGCCTACTCTTTAGTAAATACTATGCAGAATACATAGTAGTAAACATACTCAGATGCAGAATTAGTAAAGTCTCCAAAAATATTAATGCACAACTGAAAAGTCTTGGCATTGTGATATCAACACAGTATTGTGAGGTAAAGTATCTGTTTTGTATAGCACAACGAGCAGCATAATTAAATTAGTTTTCCTCATGGATTTACTTGCTTAATTCAGCTTTTTTTCACTATTTTTACTGCATGTGATCTGTAAGTGCCCTGTGTCCGCTGAATATCTCTTATCCATGCAATGTTGGGCTCTAGGGAAGCCTTCGCCCCCGTTTCCCCCTGGGGAGCCCCTTCATTTACCCAGCAGCACTGTTGTCTAAATGAGAGCCACATGTACCCTGCTACCGTGGATCTCAAATGAAGTGTTCTTCCGGTGGGTGACCTCTGACCTCACCAGACGCTCCTTTGGGCCGGCCTGAGCAGTGCCCAGCAGGCCTCAGTGGCCTGTTCCCACTCAGCACCTGGGTCTGCACCTTAGACCTGCTTCACATACTTCAACACGTTCATATACACACAGCACATGTAGACCAGCACACTCATACACACATAGAGATCTCAGCTACATCCAGCGGAGATCTGTTCCTGTCTCTACACACTGCCGCTTATAAACACCCGGTCCAGCTGCGTCCAGCTCCCATATACTTAGCTGCCACATGTGTGCCTTCTGAACCAAAAGATCCTATGGTCTTTCATTGTTTCCCACACACTTCAACAGCCTACATTCAGTGACGCACATTAGATTTAAAGAGAGCAGGCATTTTGTGATTGCCAAGTTACAGAAATGCAAAATCTTTTTGTTTTTTTTGGACTCTTGGAGTAAAGATTGCAATAAATTATGAATGCATTAAAATTAGTGCTGTCAAACGATTAATCGCGATTAATCGCATCTAAAATAAAGTTTTTTGTTTACATAATATATGCGTGTGTACTGTGTATATTTATTATGTATATAAATACACATACATGTATATATTTAAGAAAAATATGTTTATATATTAAAAGTATTTATAAATAATATAAGTTATATATCAGTTATATATATGTATATATATACCTGTAAATACATGTAAATATTTTCAAAATATTTACCGTATGTGTGTGTATTTATATATACATAATAAATAAACACAGCATACACATGTATATTATGTAAAAAAAAAAAAAAAAAAATATATATATATATATATATATATATATATATATATATTTTGGATGCGATTAATTGCGATTAATCGTTTGACAGCACTAATTAAAATAGTCTAATGTTTATTTACTTTTAATAATAATGCTGTTTTATGTTTGCACTACTGTCCAAAGTTTGGACTGAGTATGATTTTTAAATGTTTTTGAAAAAAAAAAAGAATCAACTGCTCACCAAGGCTGCATTTATTTTGATAAAAAATGTCTAAAAAAACAGTAATATTGTAAAATATTATTACAGTTTAAAATAACTGTTTTATATATGAGTGTGTTTTAAAATGTAATTTATTTTGGTGATGCAAAGCTGAAATTTTGGCATCATTACTCCAGTCTTCAGTGTCACATAAGCCTTCAGAAATCATTTTAATATGCTAATTTGCTGTCCAAGATTCATATCCTATGATTAAAACAGTAGTGCTGATTAATAAAAGCATTTATTTGAAATAGAAATCTTTTGTGACGTTATAAATCAATTTGAGGCATCCTTTCTGAGTAAAAGTATTAATTTAGTATTAACGTATTTAAAAAAATCATACTTACTCCAAATAACTCAGGATAACAATATTGTCACCTAACCTGACACCTACACCTCACGGAAATGTGTGCAAAACACTAGATTTAAATAGAAACACAACTTTTTGTGATGTTTGGCTCACAAGTCAGTGTTCAACAGGATCACTATATTAGTATATTAGAGATATTTTTGAATAGTAAGGACATTTTGGACCTCAAAAGTACAGTTCATACACACACACACGTGTTGGGGAGTATATAATATGCATTTTTTTTTGTCTGTGTGGTGTACGGTCGTATCAAAGTGTACAGACATAAGATAGTGCCACGGATGTTTTTGTCCGTCTGAAATAGTTTCCTCCCCTGGGCTGAGTCTTGATAAATGGCTTCCCTCTCCGTACTGTAGTCCAAGAGGGAAGCCAACACACACAAGCACTAGTATGCACTTCCACAGGCTCATGAAATGAACTATAAATGCATCATCAGATAATGAACAGTGTCACAGCAGTCTTAACAGAAAGGATCTTTCTTTGAATGATCAAGCAGCTGTCAGGATTTTACCACTAATCCTCTGCAATGAAAAATGTATAGAGTTTTCTTTTTTTTCACAGTGGAATGGTGCTCCGTGAAGGGAGTGAAATTGTTATTTGATTTGATTTGATTTAAACCAGAGCGATCTCCTCAATCGACTCTGAAGTCAAGCATGAGATAAGGATTTTCAGCCAGCACCTTCATCTGTGAAACCATATGTTTCGTGCATGCGTGGGCCTCGTAATGAACATCTTTTTTAATCAGACATGTGGTTCTATTCATTGTTCATGCTGGCACTAAATGCTTAGTAGTAAATGCACTGAAAGTGCTCAGTAATGATGTGAACTGAATTGACTTTCACTGAAAAAAAAGACGTATACGCTACCAGTCAAAAGATTTTGAACAATAAGATTTTTAGAGCTTTTAGAGCAGGGAAGTCTCTTCTGCTCACCAAGCCTGCATTTATCTGATACAAAGTACAGGAAAAACAGTAAAATGTTGAAATATTTTACTATTTAAAATAATTGCTTTCTATTTGAATATATTTTAAAATGTAATTTATTCCTGTGATCAAATCTAAATTTTCATCATCATTACTCCAGTCTTCAGTGTCACATAATCCTTCAGAAATCATTCTAATATGTTGATTTGTGCTGATTATGCTGAATTGGCTATTATTGTTATTAGTATTATTATCAATATTTAAAACGAGTACATTTTTTTTGAGATTCTTAGATGAATATAAAAATCCAAAGATCAGTGTATATATATATATATATATATATATTATTTTTTTTTTTTTTTGGGAGGGGGGGAGGGGGTATCATAGAAATTAATACTTTTATTTAGCAAGGATGCTTTAAAAGGATCATAAAAAGTGATGATAAAGACATTTATAATGTTACAAAAGATTTCTATTTTAGATAAATGCTGTTCTTCCAAACTTTCTATTCATTAAGGAAACCTGAAAAAAATCACAATATTAGAATAATTTAAGTAAAAATTTAGCTTTAAAATCAAAGGAATAAATTACATTTTAAAATATATTCAAATAGAAAACTGTTATTTTAAATAGTAAAAATATGTACAATTTTTGCTGTTTTTGCTGTACTTTGGATCAAATAAATGCAGGCCTGGTGAGCAAAAGAGATTTCTTTAAACACATCTTACTGTGCAAAAACTTTTGACTGGTAGTTTATATGTTTGTTTGTGTTTCAGTGTGAATGTCAGTTTAGTTAATGTAATTCATTTCAATGACAATTTGAAAGCCATTAAATAAATGAAACATGTCATTATATTAAAAAAGATTTTCTAGGGTCCAAAGATAATTCTGTTGTGAAAGCATTTGATGGTGTTTGCATTTGTGGAATGCTTCTTTGGAGTGTTTTCCTGCTGTTACCTTTAAGCCTTGCCACAATGAAATTTTAATGCTGGATCACAGTTCTCATTAAAACTGATTCACTGTTCAATATCGAAATCAGTTGTAAAAGCAGAATGAATTTTATTGTGGCTTGGCAGGGTGTTGTGTTCTTCTCAATCAGTATTGTTGACTGGTTCTTTCTTTATTCCCTACCCACATTTCTCTCGCCCCTTTTTCAGGGTCCACCTGGACGAGCAGGCTTTCCGGTAACTGTCTCATAACGTGTCCTGTTGTCTGTCTATATGTCTGTTTTGGTTTTCATGCACTGTGTCTTTCTTTAGTAGTGTCTTTAAGAAGCTGTATCTACACAATTCAACCAGAAACCTGAATTCAATAAAATATTGAATTATGTATTTTGCAGTATGTCATATATACAGCTTCTTTATTTGGACACACTGAGACCTCCTTTTAACCAAAGGACTGAGTATATACAACCAATTTATGTACAGTAGCATATGTAGCTTATTTTCTTCAAAATTTGTTTTTATCTGAACAATATTCAGTGGAGTCCAAACGCCTAAAGTATATGATTACATTAAAAATTGATTTAGGGGTTTAATTAAATAAATGTATGGCGTTGAAGCTCAAGATGCTCTTAAGATCATTCTCAAATCACTCCAAAGAACATGACCATCAGGTTTCAGCTTATAGTTATGCTTGTAATGTGAATATAATGGAAAAAAATATCAAATGAGGAACGACTCCAGACTTTTGGACCCCACTGAACATTCCCCTAAACCAGATAAGCTAAGCTAGGCTTAATGTAACGAGTCTTTTAGCTAGGCTCAGAGGACGAGTGTCTATTTCCTTCAAGTTAGCACATTGTATTTTATCCTTGATTGTATTCTCTCAGGCCCTTTGGTGTCTGTCTGGATCCACTCGTCTGAATTTCTCCTCTAATTCTAATATTACTGACCAAAACTCAAACACATCTGTCTTTCATCATGGCATGCTAGAAGAATCCCATCTAATGTGAACTCTAGTCCTACCTGCCAATTATAACCAACAAACCCCCATCATTTATGACAGCTATTCTTGTGAAACCTTGCCATAAAATATTTTTTGCGTACTTTTTGTTTAAATTGTTGACAGGTCTGGCCAAAAGTGTGGATGTGATCCTTGCCAAAGCTTTTGATTGATTGCATCGTCAGGAAATGAAATGAAATTTTGTATTTTCTTAGTACGGAAGGCAGGGGAGGGTGGCAAGCCTGTTACACGAAATGTGTCCATTAGATTAGTCTTTCAAAAAATATTGATATTGGCTTTCACGCTCCGTCGAACTATTAAGGGATGCTTGTGGTTTGTATATTTAAGCTTTACTGCACATTCACATGTATGTATGACTATTTAACACCTCTGATTTGTAGTTAAGTACTTTTCGGCTCATTTGGAGAAGTCTGGACTTTGTAGTGTACTTCATCAAGCTACTAAGCTACATACTTCCTACAACAGAAAGATGAGTGTATGGCTTATACTGTGTATTTTAATTAATTTGAGAATAACAATGCTATTAAATTGTTTAAAAAAGTAATGCGTATAATCTTAAATATCAACATAATTCGTAAACAGTATGCAGTATAAGCCATATTCTGGCACCTAATTAATACCATAAAGCAGTATTAAGCTGATCTCAAATCAGCACCTTGGACAGAGCCAAGAGAATTCAGTCAAGTGACTTTCCTCTTGGGACATTCAGCAGCAGGCAGTGAATTAACTCTGAAGGTCAAACTGAATGAACACTTCTAATACGGGAAGCTTTATCTTAATAGCTTTAGAGCTTAGTAAAACAACTACGCAACCGAAAAGCTACAGTTCATTGTTTTAGCAAATGTTTTGTTGACTTCTGATGAGTTATGGAGGCTTAGCAAACCTTCTCCCGCCCCCCTTTTCCATTACGTGTTACTCGAGTGAGTCGTCAGCATGCTGTCAACGCTCCCAGACCTTCTGATACACTGACCTGCAGCGTTAGGAATGCAAATAAAAACAGCTGTAGGAATGGACGGCCTTGCATAATAAGTCACTTCAACGTTGCAAGAGTTTATAGCCGTTTTAAATAGTGTAAAATGTGTGGAAATGCATCGGTCCGGGGCTGTAAATAGTGAATGCTTATGACTGTTTATTATATCAAGATCTCAGGTTTCTACACATATTCCCATATGTTCCGGGGATTTTCGGCTTAATTGAAATAAGTGGTCGGAGTTTTAAGTAGGGATAGGAAAGCTATGATTATGATAGAATGGGGTTTATAGTTAATAAAGTTCACCCAAACATGAAAATTCTGCTTGTTAATGCCAGCGTTCATTATACCTTTATGACTTTTCCATCATTATTAAAGCATGAAGGCTTCAGTTTCTGTGCATTATAATTGCATGGAAAGGAGCATGAAAAAATCCAGATTTTTCCTATTGTTTTTAATGGAAGAAAGGGAGTCGTGGGTTTAAAGTGACATATGGGTGAATAATAATGACAGGATTCATATTCTTTGTTGAACAATTCCTTTAAATGCTTCCAGTAGGAAACAAACTGTCATGCTTCCACACTGCTGTCTTTTTCAGTCACTTCATCATCTGTCATATGGTCAGCTAGCAAACATCATCTCATGCAAGAACCGTGATTTTGGGCCTAATACAAAATGCTCTGCATTAACCCCGTGCTTTCATTTGTATCATGTAATCACTGGTGACGCTTGCTGTCTGACCACTACATTCATTTTCAAATTCTCGAGCAGCTGACTCGTTTTTTCAAGCCAAGATTTGGCATGTCTGCATCATCACCTTTCAATTTAACATTAAGTTAGCATCACTTTGATCAGCTTAACTTTACTAACTCTTCATAGCCATGTGAACATGCGCTGTATGTCATTTAGTCACTAGAGGTAGTGGCAATAACTCTAGACTGTAGAGGTTAAATCTGTCAGATTTATTGTTCCTGATTTTCCTTGTTGACTTTGCATTGACCACTAGGGAGACAAAGGATCAATGGGCATTCCTGGAAGAATGGTGAGTGATTTGATAATATGCACTAAGCCCAACTAGCTAGGCTGTGGTATATAGTGTTGAATAATTGGTCATCAATGCTCAGTGACATGCCATTGACATCATATTAATTCCAAAGGTCACATTGATAATATAAGGTCAGACTGAACTAAAAAAAAGTAATGTTTGCTTTAATTACCAGAGTATGTTATACAGATTCCAGTATCTGTGGTTAATATCACTTCCTAATTCATTTTGACTTTGTTTTGTGAATGTAAGCATTCACAAGCTTTCATATGAATGTCTTCCAAAAGTTTAATGTAGCGCTTCGGCTTTTCAGCACAACTATATGATATAAACCAAAAACTATAGCTTATTTGTTTAGCCAGAAAATAGTTCCCACTTTATCACCACCAATGATAGTTAACAAAATGTCTGACTGTGAAGTCTGAAATATTTCACAGCCCCCCATCACATCTGAACAAGGCCTGAAGACCAGAGTTCTTTCTGGCTGCATTTGATTGAGTCTCCTTATTACTCAATTTATCTTGGCTACTCAGTCATGTGAAAATGCTTCACTTGTTGAACTTTAAATAGAAAATAGACCTCAAAGAAGCACTTTTGCTTATCAGTTACACTGTACATGCTGAGAAGATAAAATGTGCAGCCAAACCTCAAGGAGATCTTGGAAGAAACGTTTTGGATATATATCCACAGTGAGACAATACGTACATATTTGAAATGAGAGTAACAGATTGGAAAACCACAGACAGTTGTGAGCTCTGTTTTACCTCCTCATTCATAAGATTTGTGCATTTGGAATTGGCCATTTTTCAGATTAGCGCAATGCATGATATGTCACGATCGGCCAAAATCCACATAGTCATATAGATGCCCCCCTGGAGCGTAGCAGCTACTCTTCATTAAACATTTTGAGCAAGAAACCGATAAAACTGCATTGTCCTCAAAGGAGACATTCCAAACTCTTGACCCTTGTGTGGTTGCATACACTCTAAGCTCACCCTAATGCTTTCTCTTGAAAAACAATCCCTACCTAAAAGCAGGTTTCAGCTCAAACTGTGAGCCCCAAGCAGAGCTTTCCATATTTCACCCAGTGTAAAGCTACATTGTGCTCCGTTAGATTCTCACAGGAAGCGTTTTTTTCACCCTTCATGGCTTATCCTTCCCCCCTCCAACCTCCTCCACTGACCAGTCTGTCTGTGAGAAAAGTTAGCAGCCCCCTCATCTACTATCCATTACTCCCCACAGGCCAGCATTGTAACACTCCAGTGCTTCCGTTCCCCAGTAGCCTCCACCCCTCAACAACCCAAAATGCACCAGTACATCAGTGTGTCCCATTCTCCCGAACGCTCCGTCTCAGGCTGCTGCATGCCCGTGTCCTCTCAGAACCTCGCTAACCCTGGTTCCTCTCTCTGTCTCTCTCCTTCTCACTGTGCATGTGACTGTGTCTGCTGTGACTGACCAGGGCTTAAAGGGAAACCTGGGGGAGAAGGTAAGTGCAGGAAGTCGGCCTGCATGTGCAGAATTGAGACCCTCTCTCTCTCACTGTGGGTGGCTGTGTTGATGTGGGTGGGGAGGGGACAACCTGAACCTATCACACCAAGTGCACAGGTATCGTGATTTATATCAGGAAGGCTTCAGGCTTTATTTTGAAAGGCCTTGGGGGTCACATTCAAAAGACGTTTCCCACAATGCTTGGATTACCTGTGTTTATTCTTGGAGCGCTCTGAAGTTTTAAGACTCCCCACTCTAGACAAAGAGATGTTTGGAATGGAGCAGCTTACGAAACCCTACCACTTCACGACACGTCCAAAACTATCTAAAAGTTGTGTAGTCACTGGATGTGTCCTCGAGTACGAGTGAGCTGGATTTAGTGCATTGAGCTTCAGTTCCTGTTGTGGCAAATGTGGTTTGAGCCATTCTTAAACCAGTCCCTTTGGCAGCTGCGTTCAATGTTTGTACAAGCCAGCAGTTCTGCGGCCTCCCTTCATCAAGCCGGAATGATATGTAATGTCTGAGGCCGAACGAGCAATGTGAGGAGAAACATGTTCCTCATCCTTCACCATCACAGAAAAGTAGTGAAACTTCTGGATGGTTACCCTCACTTGCCAGCAAAATACTGGGGCTTGAAAGAACTTGGAAAGGAATTAAATAGCGATGTGACCACCAAGTCGACAAGTAGTGAAGCAGACAATATACGACCTTGGAAAGACCCACCAGATTCTCGTCCAGAATAATCAGTGGGCTTCCCTCGTTGTGTTTCAGGGGTTGACTTTGTATCCCCTCTTTTTAAGTGCGGCTGTGTTTTACCTTCCAGCAAGGGCAAGTCTTGACCCAGCAAATTTTGGGTGAAGAACTTCTCTTCATTAGATATCAAAACAAACCCCTTAAAGATGAATGAGCACGCCATCCCTGAAACTGGCAGCCTTAGCGCTTCAGTCCTCAAGCAAATAAATTCCGTTGAATCATAATTGGTCACGTTGGAAGGCTCAAGCTGAATTGGTGATTGATTGGTTGAACTTTGCAAGAACTGCAGAACTCGAGACAAGGTCTTCTTTACACAGGAGGGATTACTCGCTGAGCGAAATGAAATCTGCGAAGATCGTATCATTCATTAGTAAGTCCAATTCTTAAATATCAGCGGAATTTGCTCCTGCCTTGGCTGATTGTATTTGGACTCTTTGTCCTGTACCCATTCCTAGCTGCCAAATGCTTGTAATGCAAGCCTGTTCAAAGGGATATCTCTAGATCTTCGTTTGTCCTGTTGCACAGATCTCTGCAAGAGATTCTGTGGGTAACCATAGACCTCGGGGGCAAAGCTTTTCCTTCTCCACAACCTGAAAATCAGTTTAGTACTCTACCCCTTTCACGCTCCAGTAACATTTGTGGCTGACTAAAACAAATACATCTCTATCCAGTGATAAAGTGGGCATCAAACCAGAAAAAATTAAAAATTGCCCACAATTTGATGGATGGCTGGGTCATCAAAGGTGTCTTCCTGATAGGGTTTCACATGAGAGAGCTAATTAGGGAAAGTGCTGGAAACCCGAGAGCTTTCCTGTCTGACCACAGAGCGTTGCGGGATTGCGCTTGGATGTTTGGTGCAGCGCTGCGGACAGGCCGACACCGTGCAAATCACCTAGTTTGCGCCAGATAACCAGCCCGCCGGGCCGTTTGCTGTTTGCTCAGCGGTGCTCTCTGACCCTCTCAACTCGCTGTCAAGACGTAAACTACGACCCTGAAACGAGAACCAGGGTCTGCTGACATTTTACTTACAGACCAAAATACAGTGTTCACCTCTGAGCCACATGCAAGTGCTCTCCGTGAGGCGGCTTAGCAAAAGAGTTATGTTAAACAGATGTTACAGGGTGTTTTGGAAAAGGTTTTTCAGTTCTGCGGATACAATATATTCACTTATACGTTTGGCTTTGTGTACTAGGTGTAGTTAGTGGATATCATTCTGTCTCCTTTCTGTCAGTTTCTCTCCTCACTGTCTTTCTACCTCTCTATCTGTCCGTAGGGAGCGCCAGGAGAGCCAGGTCTGTCTATCATTGGCCCACGAGGACCTCCTGTAAGTGTTTGCTCTGTCACTGCTAAAACTCTTCATCATCTCTTCCTAATGTCAGATCTCCAGAGTAGATACAGGTCATAGTGCAGATTTTAGCAGCCAGGGGTTCTTGGCAGAGGTTTCTTCTATTGTTTTTCTTCCGCACTTAACTTAAAGACCACCCCAAAGTGAGCTCGATGAATATGTGGTGTAGGGTAGATAAGCAGGATCAGCATCATCCAGCACACTACTGTGTGTGGAGCAAATCCAATAAATCTCTGCTAATCAAGACCAAATCTCTAATGTGCACGAACAGGACGGGAATCCTACAGCAGCTTGTATGGAAGCACTTACACTTCATCAGAGTATTTCAGGCCTGCGACTCCCACGTAATGACGCCCATTTGGAATCTCATCTTCATTAGCAAGAAGGAATGAAAACATCCCAGCCCTTGTCATTATAATCCAGACATTAGATGTGCAGATTGCGCAGTATCTGTTAATGAGTGGTCAGCCATCAGGCGAAATGGGGCTTGTCCCCAACCTGGCACTCTTTCCCTTTCCACGCATTCCACTCAGTAAGACAAAAGCGCAATGTTACGCCATAAGAAGTGCAATTTCCTTGCTGATTATGCCGTGCGTAACCTGTGGTTATCCCAACACGCTCTTATGGGAGGGCCTATTCAGACCAGACATCTGTTTTTCTCCTTGCTGATTATACACTTCTTTATACCTCTGACCCATCACCTCTAATAAGGCGTCAGGATGGACATCAGGCATAGAGAACTGGTGACAGGGAGAGGTTTCATTGCAGCGCTGCCTCAGAGGGGATGTCTTCAGCAGGTGAGCTGAGAGCATAGGCTTTGTCCTCACCTCCAAAAGGGTCACAGAGGTTGATTTGAGGCAGAAGCGTGGAGAGGCCAGCGGAAATGACTGCAGGTAGACCTGATGGGGCGGTAACAGTTTCTTTCTCACACATAAGTGGGGCAGTTAGAGGGGGTCATTAGATGATGTATTGAGTTGTCATTAGATCTAAAGTTACTGTCCTGGACAATCAGGTGGGGGACATGGTTTCTTAAAACTGAAAGTACAACAAAATAAATACAAGCTATTCTGGAATGTAGGTAACATTCTAACTTTGACAGGTCCAGAGTTAATTCCGTTGCCGAATCATTTTTGTCATAAGTTTCGTCCGAAATATTTTTTAACTGACAAAAATGAGACAATAGCGAAACAAAAACTACATTTAAACTGTATCATAGCCTATTGATCTATCCAACAGGACATAAGCTAGCATACATTTGCTGCACGTCTCATAGAATGTTTAGAAATGTCAGTAGGAGAAGAGCAGATGGAGAAATACTCACAAAATGATGTTAAATTGTCAGTTTTAACAAGTATTCATGTAAACACACTCCGTTACGTCTTAGGTGAATGTAAAGAGTTGGGAGAATATTGGACGTGTATCAGTTCATTGTATCCGTTTATCTGGTTTTAAAGGGACAGGAGCCTAATTTAGTTGCTATTGTCTGTGGCATTGATGTTGATCAAGCAACAAAAGAAAGACAGAAAATCACTCACTTTAGTAGCCCTAATTAAGAAGTTATTATAAAAAGTGCATAATTAGCCTATATATCTATTGGTATTTCTTTATGAGAAGTGGTTTCATTTAATTTTAATATATAGACATGTTGCGTGTCACAGCAGTTAAATCTAAATAAAACCTTAATATCAAACCTGTTCAATAAGTTTGGTAATTTTATAGAAATGCTTAATAAATGCATTACACTGTAACTAAACCCTTTCAATTTTAGCTGACTAAAGCTACTGTACATTTAGTTGACTAAAATCTTATGATATTTACACAAGTAAAACTAGACTAAACAATCCAGATGAATAAAATATGACTAAAACTAAACAGCATTTTAGTCAAAAGACTGTAACTAAGACTAAATCAAAATTTGCTGTCAAAATTAACACTGGACACAAGTCTTAAAAAATATGTTTTGCCCTTGTTTGGATTCGTAAGCATTCCTGGAAACCCCTGTCATTTGTTGTATTTGTCAAGTTTTGTTCAAGGTACACTGCGGAAAAATTGCGGCTGTCCTGAAAACAGCTGAAATATGATATTTAATATGGGTTTAATTTTGATATTAGACTGCAGTCAGGAAATTGATGTTGTATCACTCCTGAAGAATGTTATTTTTTGTGGCCATAGTGGATTTTTGGTTTAGAGGAGTTCTTTTCATTAGACTTGAGTTGTTTTATTGAATTGTTTTCTGTTACTTTTTGTTACACTTTCGTGTCAACAAAATGAACCTTGTCAGTTCTGTTTGGGGTGATTCTGTGGGGGCACATGCTGCTATTTCCATTACTCCAGACCTTTAGGTTCCCAAGGCAGAGAAACTCAACCAATAACTACCTGAGACCCAGACACACAATCCCCTTCATTAGCTCCGTTCACCTCTTCCTTGTAATTTTCTCTCAGGTCGCTCCAACGCAGTCCTTTTTTTTTGCCAGGCATATTGAATGACTTCCTCTTTTCCCAAGGGCTACAAAAGTTTTTTTCAGGGAAGCAAACTTGGTATTGTTCACAGGAGAATGTAGCACTAATTATTACTGACATTTACTTATTTAATTTGTTAGCCTTGTCTCATTGGCTGCCGCATACTGAATAAGGACAACTCTTTAATGTTTTTCAGTTTGTTCTTTCCAGTGTTGAATTTCAGCCGGTGTCCCACAGTTTTTAGAGCTTTATTTGTCTTTGTCTCCTCATCCCACACAAAGTGCTTCCTACAGAGCAGGAAGGCTCCTGTCCTTCAACCTCAATTACGACACAACTGAGTTTGGAGGAACAATACCACGTCTCTCAACACAGACCTCCTTTCATCGAGTTCACATAATCCGCATGTTTTTTCGTATAGAAAATAACTCCTCTTCTTTTTTCTCTCTGTCTTCCCTCAGGGACAACCCGGTACTAGAGGATTTCCAGGCTTTCCGGTAAGTAACTTTTGTCTGAGGCCAATTGGACAAACTTGTGTAGAGTTTTTAAAAGCCATCAATTAGCCACTGCTTCTTTGGCCCCTTATTGAATGGATGCACGTAGAAATGACTTAAGGAAGTGAGAATAAACGTACAGTAGACTTGTAAAGCTGTCATCTGTGGGCATTCTGCATGCATGACTGCAATGCATAGACACACTGAGTGTTAACATATAGTGTTTGTAGTGAGTCTTTTGTGCTTCACTTCTGCTTTGGTCTGACCTCAAGGAAATAGCTTTTTTCCATAAACATTGTCATATTAGTTAGCTAGTCTAGACAGGAGAATTGGAGCTGTTTTGTGCCATCAAAGTGTCGCCAATTTGCTTTCCTCCCACTTTTTTTCCAGGGCCCCATCGGCTTGGACGGGAAACCCGTGAGTTTTGCTTCATTCCTTACAAATATTTGAGTAATCACACTCGCACAGGTTCGGACCCTCCGAACCCGTGTACCAAATTATTTGGCAGTAATTGATAATTGACGGTCATTTTGGCAATGAAGAGGATAATTATGGTAATAATAATTATGCTAATTATTGTAATAAATTCACTATTGTCGCCGTCATGACAGAATATAAAATCAATAACAAAAAGTGATTTGTGCTACCTAAAAGATTAAAGAGAATGAGTATTTTTCCTCTGCCAAACATTTTTTTCAACATTTCAGGGACAGAATGGGCCTAAAGGTGATATGGTAAGCATTTATATTATTGTTTTAACTTGTTTTAGCATTGTTAACTGGCTTTAGAGGTGCAGTGCAAAAACTATTTCCTATGAATGTGATCTTAAGAAAACACATTTTTAACCTTGGCTGGAGTGTTAAAATGCAAATCTAAATACTTTTAGTTGAAAAGGACACACATAATGAGATCTTTCATGCTTGCTTTCACTAATGAAATAGCTTTGGAATAAAAACCATCTGTCATAAAAAGAAAAAAGTAAAAAATCATAAAGAGAAATTTGTCAGTGTCTATAAAACTCACCAGTTGAGCCATTTGTATTCAAGATGGCTTGTTACAGTGATGTTTATCTAGGCTGTAAGCATGGCCATATAAATTCACAAGAACAACACTCTTGTAGTTTGATTTATGGGAAGAGTGACTAAACGGTAATGTGTGTGTGTGTGAAAAGAAGAGGGCCACTTACCCGTTTCATTCAGTGAGGTTTGTCAAAAGTGACTTTAAGTCAATATCTGTATGACTTTAGCCGCCTGTGGTATTAAAACAAGGACATTGAATTGGCTCTGTCCTCTTAAACTGCAATTTGAAAAATGTAGTCCACAGCTTTCTTTAATGTGATGAAAGACAATGGGCAGAGATATTATGCTTCCAGGCTGTGTGCTTTAAACCGTTCCTTGTGAAATATAGTACAACCTCTGTGTTCTTTCTTTTATAGCATCGTGAGAAACGGCAAGCGTAGAAACTATAAAAGAGAAGCACTTTTTGGAAATGACACCTTTATAAGACAGCATCAGAGCTGAACAGCCCCTGCTGAGCTTTTGAACATGCCACATTGAGCTATTAAAGTAATACATAGCTTACCCAAACACAACCTAAGCTGGATTTTTCATCTTTTATTGACAAGTTTCATCTCACATTCTTCATGCTCCACATTTGCTTTTGTTCGTATATGTGGTAGTATTACAGAAATTGATTTGTTAGTGTTTCTGGATGAATATTATGGCTCCTCTGAAAGCATTTCATCAATCTAACTGTCAGCTCTAAGGCTGTGGATTACGTGTTTTTAAGAGAGCATGATGTATTGCATGACATTGTTTTATTAAAGGGAACCCCGGGTATTAAGACTTGTATGGCTTAATATAACATAAATGATGTCTCTTAGTATGCGTATATAGTAGAAAACCCATGAAAGATTTGCTTTATTTAAAAAATCCACATCTTTTTCTACATATTTTGGACTATTGGCAGCGTTGCCAAATTTGCAAAAAATTGGGCTACTTTAACACTGTTTAAGTGAGCCCCATTAACGTCATATTTAGCGCCTGGAATGGGAATTTACCAGGGGAAACTTGACAAAAAACATATTTTTACCCCCGGAATGTGATTTTTTTTTAACGGGGCCCCCCTCGAAACGTGATTGGGCTAGTTTTGAGAAGCAATTTGGCGGGTTTGTTTGTGAAAACCTGGCAATCCTGACTATGGGTGGTGTCATTATTTTAATGATATGAAATGGTTGGACTTGGTGAGCTACTGGCGCTACCTGTTGCTGTTTTTACCGCAACACATCTCATTTCACTTGATATTTGGGGGCATTTAGACTCCTTTTGGGGGAAAATCGATGGTACGGCATTTGGTTTAAGCTTTCACTTATATCCATTGCCACCTGTTAGCTCTCAGTAGCTGTGGTCAACATACCAGAATTTTATTTTCCGAATAGTATTGTGGTAAAAATAGCAACAGTAGTGTCAGTGCCTCATTAAATGCAACCATTTCACGTCATCAGAATAATGATGCGCCCCATAGTCCAAAATGTGTATAAAATAACGTAACGTAATGTCATGAGTTTTCAACTACATATTTACAGGGCTTACTTTCATCTTTAGGAACACTTGTGCTAATCAATAATCTAAATCAATTATCAATAATTCTAATCAATAATTAAAAAATCTGATAAAAAAATTTAATGGCATTTTTGTAACTTTATTAAAATTGTCATCTTTTATGTCACTTTTTTTTTTTAATTATATTTTTTAAGCTTTTTAAAATTTCTAATAAAAAAAGAATAAAAACAAGCAGAATAAGAATAAATTAGCAATCAAATGAAATCAGTATTAACAAAATTAATTTGTAGGCTACTACAGAGGTGGCACAGAAGAATACAAAAGTGGCTTGTAAGTGTATTTTCATATGTTTAATGATGCTCAGAGGCGTGAGTGCAATCAAATTTATAAACTCATGTTGAGATTAATGTTTTAAATATTAAATTTTAAATACAGAAATATTAAATGATTTCAATAACTGAAAAGATGCTTTAAAAATGAAACTAAAACTGCCAGTAGGAGGGGGAAGTTACTGATTAAAATACTGAATCATTCATTCATTTGATTCGTTCAAACAGCTGATTCATTCAGGAATAAAGCAAGTGACTCTCTTTATGAATGTGAAATTGAATCATTGATTCACTAGATTTGTTTAAAAACGCACATTCATTCATAAATTAAACACTGCTGTGTTTGTATAGAGATGCGCAGCGGCTCAGTTGTGACTTGTTTCAGGCTATTTTTGATGACGAAATAGAACAAAATCAGGCAATAGTGTTATAGTGAGACAATGTAAGTCACTTAATATTAACTTCTTTTTTATTTAACTGTTGTAATAAATCAATATATCATTTACAAGCTCCTTAAACTCACTCATCTTAGTTCATCGCAATCTCACAAAGTTCCATTATAATCAACAAAGCTCTCTACACTGCACAATGAATCTCTTATTTACACTCTCTCTACACTTTTTTTATGAAGGGATTTGTCAGATATGTCTGTGATACATTACTCAGTGTTGCAAAAACACATAAAAACATTGACGCTCCCCTTAGTGCAAACACAAATATGCTAATTGGGTCACTCACTAAATGTTTTTTCATAGTTGCACGCAGTAGTTTTCAGTCACAAATGCGACTGGAATGATCGCACTGTAGAGCCCTGATTTAATTAAGAGACATCATTTCTGTTATATATTAACCCATACAGGTCTTAACACCCCGGGTTCCATTTAAAAGCATCCACTGATGCTCTCCATACAAGCACATAAATTAATTTATAAGGAATTTCTGTGCTTGTTATGGCTGAGAGGTCTTGTAAACAGGAAAAGTTAATCATGGACAATCCAGTAACACTTCCATATTGTTATTCTGATTATTTTCCCAGGGTCCTCGTGGTCCTAAAGGAATACCAGTAAGCATTTGCTTTACTATATTATTATACAGTCATTATTTCAGAGGGTTTTTCACAGGGCAGTGGAATGTTATGCATGAATTATGTTTTGGATGGATTTTAAGTGTTTTGTTCAAATCTTTTTTTAGGGTGAACCTGGTCCAAAAGGAGAGAAGGTAAAATCATGCATTAAAATAGCAGCTAAATTTATCGTAATTTGTGAAATGGCTTCAGAGAACTGTGTGTGATAGATTTTTGTATTTTGTTTTTTCTAGGGTGTATGTGGTGACTACACTCACAGGGTGAGTGAATGTTTTATTGAGCTTATTGAATTGATATTGTGATATCATAAACACTGTTCATTTATTTTTTTTAAATAAGCTAACAAATATGATTCAAAGGTGCTGAGGGCTGGAAAACCCCAAACATATGTTTTCATTCCAGTTTACGTGATATTCTTCTATATGTCAAAGTGATTTGTCATGTTTACCCTTAAAAAGACATTTACACTGTGTTTTGCGGTTAAATTAGAGACATTAAAATAAGAGAGAAAAGGCAAATATACTGACAGCTTGGATGTTGTTTCAGATAGGTAGCACATGAGCACATGCCAAGGCAGGGCCTCAAAGTTGATCAGCTCCCTCTGGGGGAAATCACGGTTTCATGTAAACAAGGCAATTTTACCAACAGCCTGCTGAATTGGATTTGATAAGACTCTCTGTTAAAGACGGCCAAGTTTCTTATGTGGTGGATAGGGGTTTTGGTAACAGCCCCGGCCTATTTAAAAGTAATTTTAGCCTTTTGAAGCTATTTTATCAATTATGTAATCTCAAAAAACAGCACGCAATATAAAAGCAGAAAAATAGCTTTGGCAGTAGATGTTTTTTTACTGAATCTGTGTTTGGCTTGAAAAAGAAAGAATAGTAATAGCAGCAGGACACAAGTTGATGTTCTTGTTTTTAAGTATTTAGTCACTATGTATAAATAAGTGAATGAAGTATATCATACAGCTATATCACATCAAAACAGAGCTGTTTTTCATGCATGTCGGCCAGGCCACATGGGAGGCAGTAGGCTATTTAGAAAGCTGCACATAAGGGTGGTGTTTTTGGGTGGTTGTGTACTATAGGTTCTCTGCAGTTAGGGTTAAACCCTAAGGTCACTTCGCCAGACTGAAAGGATACACCCTGCAGTGGTGGAACAAAAATGGGAATTATCACTTGAGTGTGTCTGTGTGTTTATGTATCCGTATCCATGTCCGTGTGTTTGTATGTTGGGCCATTTTAAGCAGGGGCTCCAAATGAAAACGCTGGCAGCTTTGCGCTCCAGTCAGGCTCTAATGTTGAAGGTTTGTGGGCTGTTCGCTGTCCCTCATCCCTAATGTCGTGATATGTGTGTTACAGTCCTGCTGCAAAGAGAGACTTAGCTGAAAACTGTGCTCTAGTTTATCCGCGTGCACTGTTGGAGGTGCAGAAAGGTGCCTGTTATTACAACTGATTGAGAACACTGGGGGAATTTATAATCACACATCTTAACATGCAGCTGTTCTCCTGCTTTTTCCTTGGCCTTCTCAGGGAACTTTTATGGTTGTGGTATATCATTTTAAGGTACACTATGCAACTGTAACTTTATACAGCATCAAAAATGCATCCAAATGTTAAATGCATAAATACCAGGTGTCTTTCGTATTTTGATTGGCCTTCTTATGCATAAAGTAGCTTAACATAGTGTAACTTTCTGGTAAAAATGGTGAAAAACTTTCTGCAGGGAGATAAGAACTCTTGAAAGCACTTGCCTTCTTGATTTACTTGTATTTTCCTCTTATGCTAAAATTCAGCGAGCCAGTTTAGATTTTCTTTATTTGGACTGTGCATTTATCAATTACTTTTTGCTTAATATTGCTTTTGTTTATGTATTTAAATCTTGTATTTGAATTATTGAATGTTACTGTATTTTAATACACTTCTGTTCAAGAGTTTGGGGTCAGTAAGATTTTGTTTTGATGTATTAAAATGATCAAAAGTGATACTAAAGACATTTACAGTTGAGGTCAAAAGTTTACATCCCACTTTCAGAATATGCAAAATGTTCATTATTTTACCAAAATAACAGGGATCATACAAAATGCATGTTATTTCTTATTTAGTACTGACCTGAATAAGATATTTTAAGACTTCAGGTCCCACAAATTCTTTGGTTTTCCAGCATTTTGGGTATTTGAACCCTTTCCAACAATGACTGTATGATTTTGAGATCCATCTTTTTACACTGAGGACAACTGAGGGACTATTACAGAAGGTTCAAACGCTCACTGATGCTCTAGAAGGAAAAACAATGCATTAAGATCCAGGGGGTGAAAACTTTTGGAATTTGAAGATCAGGGTAAATTTAATTTATTTTGTCTTCTGGGAAACATGTAACTATCTTCTATAGCCTTTGAAGGGCAGTACTAAATGACAAAAAAAAATTATATTTAGGCAAACTAAGAAAAAAAGCACACATCTCTATTCTGTTCAAAAGTTTTCACCCCCCCAGCTTTGAATGCATTGTTTTTCCTTCTGAAGTATCAGTGAGTGTTTGAACCTTCTGTAATAGTTGCATACGAGTCCCTCAATTGCCCTCAGTGTGAAATGATGGATCTCAAAATCATATAAAGATTCCAGAAAATAAATGTTTCCACAAAAAGTTTAACTGTTTTCAACATTAATAATGATAAGAAATGTTTCTCGAGCAACAAATTAACATATTAGAATGATTTCTAAGGGATGTGACACCGAAGACTGGAGTAATAATGCTGAAAATCCAGCTATGCATCACAGAAATAAATTTCATTTTAAAATATAGGCCTATTGCAATAGACAACTGTTATTTTAAATTGCAATAATATTTCATAATATTACTGTAAGAGACTAAAAAATCTTGCATCTTGCCAACCTCAAAACTTTGAATGGTAGCATATTTGTCATGCACAGTGCGGTCCAAAAATCTGAAATTTCTTCCATTTAAACCTGGAAATAAACAAAATGTATTAGAGTTTTGAAAAATGAAAACCAACATTTGATTGAATTAGAAAGAATGCAAAATTGCAGCATTTTCAGTAGTCTTTAATTCTTGTAAATGCATTTTTATGTGTAATAGAGGTATGAAATACAGGCAACTCCCAAGAAGGCAAGTAACTTCAATTACTAGTGGTGTATCTATGGGTCAATAACTCTTCAATCTGTACTTTGCAATGCTGCTGATCTCAACAGAAACGTCGTATTGTCAACGCCTGTGCTGGAGGACAGGCCACAGTAAGTCTGTTGCGAAACTCTCTTTGTGGCAAGACTGAATCCAGCCTGATCTACACAGCATTGCTGCAGAGTCACAGTTGCCATCTCAGTGGAAATGAAGATAGAAACATTATCACTGACAATGATAATGTTTGACATGTAAATTATCAGAATTAATTCAGTGACACTGGATAGACTTTACACAAAGTGGATTAGGAAGTCAATACAGTTTATATTTTATTTACATATTACTGAACAGGAATCTTTTACAAATTTTATATGTTAATTTGACGATTAGTCAAACTGTTTAATAATTAATCACAGTAAATGAATGCATTAACCTGCAGAACCCCATTCTGATGGACCCGTGACTCTGTTCAGTGATGCTGAATCCTTTTGGCTCTCTCTTTCCCTTCTTCTACTTCATCTCTCTCTTTCTCTATGCCCTTGCCTTGCTTTTTCCTCACTGTTCACTCTCTTTTTCACTTGTTTTTCTGTTTTTTCCCACCTTCCCCTCCTCTCCTCTTTCTGGCCCGTTTCCTTCCTTTGGCCTCCTGGTGAACTTGTTGGCCTGGTGGGTTTGTGCACCGTGGCCCACCTGTGCTTTGTGACCTCAGCAGATGTTGCCCATCACCGTCCGCAACATGCCCTCAATAAGCCCTCTAATCCTAAAGCGCCTCAAGGTACATCTCTCTCTGCCACCCTCGCACCCCTTCCCTACGGATGCCAACCTTCGTCCACCCACTGCCAGCCGGGCCTGTTAGCGACCTCCCTCGTGAGGTTAAACATCTAGCCAGTAGTTTCATTGTCATGGTATGACATAGTCGACTTATTTCCTAAAATAATGTCCAATTCATAAACTTTATAGACGTATAAACGCTACCCCACAGGAAGAGCTTCTGTCAGGCTCTCTTTGGCTTTTCAGACATTGTCCATCTGTTTTAACTGGACATTAGCTCAATAAAAGTCAGTAATACGTAATGGATTGTCCTTATACTGTATGTCTAGTCCTATTATAATGTTTTAGGGATCGTTCAGGTATTTTTAAGCTGCCTTGTACCATAAATCTTTCTTTTTCAGAGCTAATATTGAATTTTAGATGTGAGAAAGAGTTTAAACACCCCATGGAATCACAATTTTAGTTTTTAGGGTAATGCTTTAAAATAAGGTGTCTTTATTAACAGTAGTTAATGTATTAACTAACATGAATTAACAATGAACAGTACATTTATTACACTGTGTATTAATCTTTGTTAATGTTAGTTATTAAAAATACAGTTGTGTGTTCATGTTAGTTCACAGTGCATTAACTAATGTTAACAAATACAACTTGTGATTTTAATAATGCATTAGTAAAAGTTAACATTAACCAAGATTAATAAATGCTGTAGAAGTATTATTTCTTAGTTCATGTTAACTAATGTAGTTAACTAATGAACCTGATTGTAAAGTGTTACTGTTTTTAGCTCATGTCTGTTAACTTTGAGGCAAAATTAACAAGTAGCATTTACAAAACAGTACAATTTGTTAACATTAGTTAATGCATTAGGTATCATGAACAATAAACTTTTCATTTTCATAGCATTCTATAATATAAGTTAGCTATTATTCATGCATTAGTCAATGCATGCATGTTGATATTATATTAACAGGTCACTATTTGAATGTGTCCTGGTTACAGTGTAATTACACAAAAATGTACTGAGTAATAATAATTAACAATTGTAGATCTAGGGTTTGGTTTATTGTTTCTTGTAATTATGCATAATTTACTGTTATTACTTATAATGCATTTGACCTGTTACCAGGGAAATTAAAGAAAGTGATGTTAGTTTATACAACAAGCTAAAAATGTATTCATGTGACCCTGGACCACAAAACCAGTCTTAAGTAGCACAAGTGTATTTGTAGCAATAGACAATAATATGTTGTATGGGTCAGATTTATTGTTTTTTCTTTTATGCCAAAAATCATTAGGATATTAAATAAAGATCATGTTCTATGAAGATATTTTGTAAGTTTCCTACAATAAATATATCAAAACATATTTTTAGATTAGTAATATGCATTGCTAAAAACTTGATTTGGACAACTTTAAAGGCGATTTTCTCAGTATTTTGATTTTTTTGCACCCTCAGATTCCAGATTTTTAAATACTTGTATCTCGGCCAAATATTCTCCTATCTTAACAAAGCATACAGTCAATAGAAAGCGTAATTATTCAGCTTTCAGATGATATATAAATCTCAAATTCAAAAAATGAACGCATATGACTGGTTTTGTGCTCCAGGGTCACATATGCATAACTTATCAATATTAATTAACACTGTATTTTTTATATAATTTCAGATGTTGCATTAACTAATATTAACATATAGAAGCTTGTTTAAAGTGATACTAGTTACCTTTCAGCACAAATACACATTTATTTTTTTACTTTTTTTGTCCAATCAGATGCTTTCTAAATGAAAACTATATTACATTCGTTAAGCCATTTCATGGGGTGTTTATAAGCACACAATGTACATTTATATTCTTTGTCAGCTTACAATGACTCAACAAATCTCTTAAGAACAGTGAGCAAGACTCCTGCCCTCTTAGCAAAACAAAACACAAGTGATTTCTGATTCTATAACCTGCACAGTCGAAAGATAATAAAAGAATGAGAAAGCTCATTTAGCAGCAAAGTGAGTCTTTCTTAAAGCGAGATGTCAGCCGGCCTCTCTGCCTTTACTGCCCGCTCGGAGAAGTGCCCCTGGCACAGGTTGACCACGGTTGGCACCCGTTCTCCATCTTCTTTCTACAGGTGTGAAGTCTTTGTGCACCGATTTAGAGTACCATGTTTGGAGGCAATGGCACAGACTGTCGAAGACCACAGTGTTAGGGAAATAACTTAGCAGCTGATTGGCTGGATCTTTAGGTTGGGTCGGGTCTGTGCATTGGATGGAGATCATGGAATGTCTCCATTTAATAGATCTACATCTGGCCTCATAAATCAAATCTAGACAAGTCCTGTCAAGAAATAAATGGATAAAATATGGATCTGAATCTGATGGATGTGTTCCGGAATTCTCTAAGCTTCAGGCTGCTACTGAACAGAGACAGCATTAAAGAAAAGCTTTTTTTTGTCACGGTATCTACGCTATTTGTGGTTAATCAATCCTGTACACGGTTGCCAGCATGTAGGAGGTCTTAATTTTCTCTCTATAGTAGCAGACTTGCTGTTAATGGAAGGAAAATTATTCTGACTTACACCGAGTTCTTGGAGTGCAGACTAAGCCTATTAATGTTGAAAACAGACTTGTAATTACACAGCAGAAATCTTAAATAATCAGTTCTCCTTATAGTCTTTTTCTTAGGGGTAGCAGGATATTGTTTAGTCCGGTCTTATTTCCTATTTTCACATCCTTCTCGCCGTGTAAATACCGGACACTTTCCTGTAGTTGATTTTGTTTAGTCTTCTTCTGTGTCGAAGGTCTCCTCTTACTAAGAAGTACCCGAAGCCAGGCCATGTAGAGCAGTGATTTTCAACTGTCAGTAGAATTTCGGACACCAGAGCTGTTCCTAATGGAAATATTTAAATGGAACTGCTTAGAATAGCAAAATAAATGTATTATTATTCACCATTAAAAAGGAAAAAATCTAATCACACAGTATATTTTGTTATGTCAAAGGCTGGACGTCTAATCAAACTCGCCTCCAAAAAACATGAGCTAGACTACATGGAATTTGCGTTCACTTACAAATGAGGATAAATATGGTTTGTGCCAACCACAGTGTGTTTTGTTGTTGTTGGCTCCCAAGAGAACAAAACCATTGAAATTCAGTTTTGTACAACAAACAATTTTGGGTCACCATTTGATGTCCAATTCTAAATTGAGTCTTGAAACAAAACCAGTAGAGAACTGCTAAGAAGAAGATCTGTGAGGCCCCAAGCAATATTAGTGGGCTTGCAATGTTAAAGCCAATAGCTAATGGTCATTGGACCCCTGAGGGGTTTTTAAAAGCATTAAGTGTAAATTTGTAGTAAAGCGTAAAGATGTTTCACTTTTTTTCCAAACATGGTACTCCATAAACTAGATTAACCACATCAGTCATTTCATCCTCACTCTTGACTTTCAACTCATCCTTCAGGCTTGGGTTCCTCTCAGCTTCAAATCCACTGTTTAATCAGTGAATTATTGTGAATATTTGAATTATTTTTATATGTAAAGGATTCTTAGTAGATATCCAATCAACAAATTGTTTATTTGGATAACTGATTATTGTGAATTACTGGATTTGAATCGGAGTGGACCCTGCCTCTGATGTTATGAATTGTACCTTATATCCAAATGACTTCTTTATCTCAGATGCTAACTTCCTGTCTCTCAGCAGGGCGAGCCCGGAGCGCAAGGACCACCGGGACCTCCTGGCCCCCCAGGGCCTCCAGGGACTCCTGGCCTAACTGGTGCAAGTGGGCCCCCGGTAAGTCGCAGAAAATCATGTGCATCAGGAAATATTTTTAAATGTTAATCAAATACATTACCGGTCAAAAGTTTTTGAACAGTAGGATTTTTAATGTTTTTTAAAGAAGTCTGTTCTTCTCACCAGGTCTGCATTTGTTTGGTCCAAAGTACAGCAAAAACAGTAAAATTTTAAAATATTTGAATTATTTCAAAATGTAATTTATTCCTGTGATTTTAAAGCTAAGTTTTCATTGGCTTCAGTGTCACATGATCCTTCAGAAATCATTCTAATATGCTGATTTGCTGTTCAAGAAACATTTATTATTTATTATTATTATCATAAATATTTAAAACAGTTGAGTACATTTTTTTAGGATTCTTTGATGAAAAGATCCAAAGATCAGCATTTATTTTAAATAAAAGGAAAGTAATTATAGAAATTAATACTTTTATTTAGCAAGGATTAAACTGATCAAAAGTGATGATAAAGACATTTGTAATGTTACAAAAGATTTCTATTTCAGATAAATGCTGTTCTTCTTACCTTTCTATTCATCAAAGAAACCTAAACATAATTCTACTAATCTGTTTATAATTTTAATAATAAAAAATAAATGAGCAGAAAATCAGAATATTAGAATGATTTCTGAAGGATCATGTGATTTAGTGATGCTAAAAAATCAGCTTTGAAATCACAGGAATAAATTACATTTCAAAATATTTTCAAATGGAAAACTGTTATTTTAAACAGTAACATTTTCTTACTATTTTTTGCTGTATTTTAGATTAAATAAATGCAGGCTTGGTGAGCAGAAAAGACTTCTCAAAAACATTAAAATCTTACTGTTCAAAAACTTTTGACTGGTAGTGTATGTTACATGGCTCTCTGGAATAAATTAATCTGATCGTTCATTTATGTAATAATGCAGTCACATATTTTTGGTATAATAACAATTACACTGTGTAATTGTATAAATCATTGTTCCATATGGGATTATTTTTGTGCCAATAAGAATGAACGTAACTTTATAAAACTGAACGTAACTTTCCAAGAAACGATCAAAAATATGCCACTGCAAAAGAAGAAAAACACAATGAAAATGAAAAAATGAACTCAGTCGCACGAATTTAACATGCTCTTCAAATATGCTTCATTCTTTGTTAATGATTTTCAAAGAATCGTTTTCGCGAATCATGGATTCTGAATGCGTTGCCACAGCTTTCGCTTACGCTTCGCAAATTTTCGTTTGCTGTTTTGGCACAAACCTCTCGTGGGGGCGGGCTTAACAGCGATCTACTCTGATTGGCTAATGAGCTTTTGATGGACAGTTGCTCTCTGACCTGGAAGCACGGACGGTGACGTCAGTGGCGCACATATTGGAAAGTTGTTGCGGTGTGCAATACGTCGTGCTTTGTTTATATTAAGTATTAATGTTATTAGTATTTCACCTACGGTCGTCTCTTAGTTTCTAAAGATGAGCTCCCAGGAGAGACACGGAGCGGCATCATCTTCCACCTCAGCTTGTCCCTCAGGGCAGCTTGAAGTTCGTGTTGCTAAAGTAACGTTAATCAATAACATCGATAAAAGTTTTATTCATGTACAGTGTGCAACAGTTCTGATAGTTTCTATAAACAAAGCACGACGTATTGCGCCACTGACGTCACCGTCCGTGCTTCCAGGTCAGAGAGCAACTGTCCATCAAAAGCTCATTAGCCAATCAGAGTAGATCGCTGTTAAGCCCGCCCCCACGAGAGGTTTGTGCCAAAACAGCAAACGAAAATTTGCGAAGCGTAAGCGAAAGCTGTGGCAACGCATTCAGAATCCATGATTCGCGAAAACGATTCTTTGAAAATCATTAACAAAGAATGAAGCATATTTGAAGAGCATGTTAAATTCGTGCGACTGAGTTCATTTTTTCATTTTCATTGTGTTTTTCTTCTTTTGCAGTGGCATATTTTTGATCGTTTCTTGGAAAGTTACGTTCAGTTTTATAAAGTTACGTTCATTCTTATTGGCACAAAAATAATCCCATAGTTCCAGGCCATTGTCTCAGGGCCATAATATTGTGCCATAATATTTTATTATTGTGTCATGTGCAATTGCGGCTGCACATTCCTGCATTTCCGTTTGCATGTGTTGTTGTTAGTTTTTTGTGTTTTAACTATTTACCCTCTCATTTTTGGCATAGGGTAAACCTGGAGAACCTGGAAAACCTGGAAAAGACCCAAGGGTGAGTAACATTAAGCGAAATGAACTTGTGAGTCTGTAATGCTCCATATGACATTTTAAGCTTCAAACTGAAAGTTTGTTTGACAGAGACACTTGACATTATTTGACATGAAATCATAACTCTGTAATGCTCAAAATGACTTAAACCTTGTTTCTTTTTCTTCCATTTGTAGATGCTACCGGGGCTGAAGGTAAGCTTGAAAAGCACACAGCTGTCCAGCTGCTCTGCAATGATAGTATTTTCCACAGGCGAGTCGTAAACAGGCTCACATGAAGTTCACACACAGTTCAGCAGCCTACAGGGTGGGTCTGCTCTGTCGTTGCCAGTACAGAAGGGGTGGATACGCCATAATTGATTATCCGTGTTGCTGTTGGATAAGTATGTATTTCCCCTGATGCGTTAATTGCCACTGAGTTTAGACTGGGGAATTTTAATTGTACTCCATTTAGAAGCACTAGGCCCTTATAGAAGCACATTTCATCTCTCTATAAAGATTGTCTGCCAGTCTGTATAACAGCTGTAACTGGAGGCTTTCTCCTTTGGACACCAAGTTCCCAATAAAGGAATACCGCTCTGCTTATTGCCCGTTTTACAGCTGGATAGCTCCGACTATGAGAAACAAATAAAATCGCTTCTTGATCAAAGCCAAAGAGCAAATAGAGATCTTTGATTGTTTTTGCTTCTTTTATAGGGTGAACCCGGTGTACCTGGACAAAAGGTGAGTGAGTCTATCAAAGTACGTGAGTAGGCTTTTATTGTTTGTGTTATCCGAAAAGCCATTTTTCAAATCCCACATTTTAGGACTAGAAATTTGGCACTGCGGCTGATTGCTTAAACAAAACGGTTAGAAACGGATCCGTCTTCCTTCAGAGGAACCTTGAAGAATTAAGCTGAACTGTGAGGGAGTGACATATCAATTAATCATTCAACAGAGTGACTGAAAACCGCTAAGCTACAGGGCAGAGCCCTCATCAATCGCCATGCTAGATGAAGAGTTTCTAAGTGGAAAAAGAAACTTGGCACATCACTTAAAAGTCATGCTAGAGTACAGATAAAATATTGGTGGATTAGAGAGAACACAATTCTTTTCTTCTTTCTAACTGATTTTGTCCTTATCTCTCAGGGTGATCGTGGTGAAGCCGGTCCAAGTGGACCTGAAGGCCCCCAGGTAGGAATCAGTAACCTTTGACTGTTTTAAGCAGCTTAAATAATTAACCTGCTCCACAGGTCACCCATCACTTCTGGGTCAACTCATTACACAATCCCAACACAGAGGGTAACTTCAAATTGACGGTCCCCTTTTAATCAGATTCAAAGCTTACTGGCTTTCTCCAGTTTGTTATTGTGTGAAGGATGTAGGAAACACAGACGTATTCAGATTACATACTTGTTTCCGTCTTTAATCAGGCTTTCAGCAGTGGAGGGTGTTATCCAAGACAGGCTGTAGGTGTGACATCAGATACCCAAATCATATAGTTTTGATTAAGCCAGTGGAACGGCACCTTTATTGTTTGGGTTACCAGACTAAATACCAGTGGAGCGCTAGAGGAATTGCTCAGTACCGGGGGTTGCTGATAACGGCATCTGTTTGGGGTTTTACTGTCTTCCCCTTGAGCAACGTGCTTAACTCTAAAGTCATTGAGTGCATTACCCCTGAGGTAATGAAGGATTGAATTAAGATAGTAAATGGGGCTTAGTGTAATGCACAAAATACACTATAGCAAGTTTCCTTTTTTTAGCATTTAATTTATAAAAGAGGTCTCTTATGCTCACTAAGAATGCATCTATTTAATCAAACATACATTAAAAACAGCAATATGTTATTACAATTTAGAATAACTGTTTCTATTTGAATATATTTTAAAATATAATTTATTCCTGTGATCTGAAAGCTGAATTTTCAGCATCATTACTCCAGTCTTCAGTGTCACATGATCATTCAGAAATCATTATAATATGCTGATTTGCTCAAGAAACATTAATTATTATTATTATTATTATTATTTGATAAATAGAAGATTCAAAGATCAGCATTTATCTGAAATTAAAAGCGTGTGTAACATTATACACTATACCATTCAATAGCTTGGAGTTAATAATAATAATAAATGTATTATTAGTATTAATAATAATAATAATAATAATAATAATAATAATAAGTACTTTACATTTCAGTAGTATTATTATGAAATGCACAGTTCCATAGTATTATAGTGATATTTCCTTATTTACTTAATTTTTATAATTTGATTAATAATGATAATGATAATAAATATATAAATAAATAAGTTAGTTATTATCATTATTAATATTATTATTACATATTTTACTGTTCAGTAGTATTATAGTGATATTTCTTTTCAATTATCTTTTTAGAATTTGAATAATAGCAATAATAATAATAATAATAATAATAATAATAATAATAATAATTTATTATTATTATTATTGTTATTATTATTATTATTTTTATCATTATTGTTAGAAATAGTAGTAGTATTACTATTATTATTACACATTTTACAGTTCAGTAGTATTATAGTAATATTTATTTTGATTTAATTTTAATAATAATAGTAATAATAATAATAATAATAAAATATTATATATTTTTTATTAAATACTTTACATAGTAAAGTAGTATTATTATGAAATACTTCAGTTCCATAGTATTATAATGATATTTTCTTATAAATTAAATTTTTATAATTTGAGTACAACAACAACAACAGCAATAATAATAATACAATATTATTATATATTTTTTATTAAATAATTTACATAGTAAAGTAGTATTATTATGAAATACTTAAGTTCCATAGTATTATAATGATATTTTCTTATAAATTTAATTTTTATAATTTGATTACAACAACAACAACAATAATAATAATAATTATTATTATTATTGTTATTATTATTATTATTATTATCAGAACTTTCTATTCATCAGAGGAATTTGAAAAATTTCAACATAATAACAACAACAACAATAATAATAATAATACAATTTTTAGCAGCAAATCACAATATTAGAATGATTTCTGAAGGATCATGTGACTGGAATAATGATGCTAAGAATTCAGCAGGAAATCACAGGAATAAATTACATTTGAAAATATATTCAAATAGAAAACAGTTATTTTAAGTAGTAAATATATTACTTTTGATCAAATAAATGCAGGCTTGGTGAGCTTCTTAAAAAAAACATAAAAATCTTACTGTTCAAAAACTTTTGACTGGTAGTTTCATTTCCGATCATGGTATTCGGATTCGGGCACATCCCTAGACTTTACTGTCATTTTTGATTAATTTAATGCACCTTTCTATATAAAAATATACATAAACTTAACCTGAACTTTTAGTCATTTTTATTTTTGTATCCTGCACACACAACAATCTCTCCACCTCATTCCACACTTGTTTCCAGAACAGAACAGTGGGTCAAACAGCTTAGCCTATGTGCAGTTACAAGCGCACTGATTGACAACTTTGTGAGGGATACATGTTGGCACGAAAACCACATATAATTTTTTCCATGTGAAATTGATTTAGCTTTGCTTTGATACAACCTATACAGTTCTCAATCTTGGATTTGTGTTACGCTTTTACACATGTGAACTCTGGAACAACCTGAATATCCATTCCCTTCCAAATCTACCTTTGTGAACTTAAGCTTTCTTCCATCAGCCACGTATTTCAGGTCCAACACACGCACCCAGTCAATAGCTAAAGCTAGATTGATAGTACGCATGTCATACAGCAAGCATATAAAAAATGACTCTACGCTAGAGTAACACTGAAGTGTTTATGTTTACATTCAATCTCATTTTAGCTCAGGTGAAATCTTTTTAAAGCACAGAAGTAGTTATTTTGCACAACTGCACCACCTTCTGGATATTGGCAGGTGCTGCTTTCACGAACGCTCACAAAACTGAAGATTTATGGAGGTAGGCTAAAATGTGTTCTCCCCTGTGAGCTGAGGTTGTCTCCTGTCTGGCCTAGCGTTTGTGCTCGGAAAAGAGACATCTTTACATTCATCTGTGAGAGAGGCAAAGAGCCAAGTCAATGGCTTTACAATTAAAAGGTTAAAATCAGAGGAGACAAGTTATTCGGCACATTACCAGCACGATTAATCAACGGCTGACTTTGCCTTCCTCCCACGAGACTTTATTTCTGAAAAATTACTGTCTGTCGCCTTCATGGATGTTTAGCTATTTGCTCAGCGCTGCCAAGCCACGCAGCGTTGAATATGAAAGAACAGAAATGTTTGCTTAAATAACTCCTCCACTAAACGGGAAACTGAATGGGTTGTTTGGATAAATGATGTTGTGAACTGAAACTCTGCTGACGTTAATGTGGCCTTGTCACTCTGATAGATGTAAATTAGTTGTTTTATACCAAGAAAAAAGCAGGTCAGCATTATCTTTTGACTTATTAGAAGCTGTTTTGCATTTCATAGCATATTGATTACTTTGTTTTTTCCTGTTTTTTCTGTAGGGAATTAAAGGAGATGAAGGAATAAAGGTAAGAAACACATTTGATTTTTGCTATTGCTGTTTTTGCTTCACTGTTTTAAAAATGGCCATTTTCTTATAATGGCTGGGCGATGTTAAAGTACTTTTAACTGTAAGTAACCTGTCTTTATGGTGCTATCAGAACATTGATGTGTTTGTTTGATCCTGACCAGCTCAACATAGCAACATTGACTCAACCAATAGCATGCGTTTGGGGGCGGGGCTATCTGTTTGATCGGCCAATGGCCAGTTGCATGTGGTGACGCATAAATTGTACACTTCACCTTTACATTTATTGTTATTCTGTGTATGGAAATCTCAAATTTGCATCCAGTCATGGATTCATTAAAGTCAGGCACAGATCTGTATTTTGAAAAAGCAGAGAGTAAATCAACACATCTTAAGATTTATGTTTGTATGACTGTATCACATGTCTAAGGCATTGCTCCTAGTAAAGGCATGCATCTGCTGGAGCACTTACACTGTTTCTCACTGGGGAGACTTTTGCCCTGTAAACAGGAGTGGGACACACGTAAAGTTTACACCTGCTCATGCACAAATAGTCCCTATAGGATACAGCTATTCCGACTGTCTAACTGCTTAATGCTGAGTGTTGTCCTGTAAAGCCAGCAGTGATAGATAGCCTTAATGAACTCATTTGTGTGGACAGGCCAGGAAAAACACAGGGTGTGATGTCTTAAATGGGTCATATTATGAGGAAACCAGTGTATCCAATGTATTATGCAAGTCCAATGTATTTTGAAAATATACTGTAACTTTCAGAACTTAAAACGTCATTCTCAGTCCAAAAAGAACATATACAGAAGCTAAACTAGAAAATAAAATAAAATAGAGGAATACTATGTCATTCAAAAGTTTGGGGTCAGTACGATTTTTTTAAAGAAGTTTCTTTTGTTCATCAAGCCTGCATTTATATGATCAAATAATACAGACAAATACAGTAATATTACAAAATATTATTGCAATTTAAAATACCAGTTTTCTATTTTAATGTAATTTAAAATATTATTTATTCCTGTGATGCAAAGCTGTATTTTCAGCATCATTGCAGTGTCACATGATCCTTCAGAAATCATTCTAATATGCTTTTTTTAATCAATGTTAGAAACAGTTGTGATGCTTCATATTTTTTTAATCAATTTAACACATCCTTGCTAAATAAATTATGTTGTTTTTAACTTTTTATTCATCAAAGAATCCTGAAAAAAGTATCACAGGTTACAAAAAATAAAAAGCATCACAACTGTTGATTTCTGAAGAGTCATGTGACTAAAGACTGGAGTAATGATGCAGAAAATTCAGCTTTGCATCACAGAAATAAATTTGATTTTAGAGAATATTATAATAGAAAATCATTCGTTTAAATTTCAATAATATTTCACAATATTGCTGCTTTTTTACTGTTTTTTTTTTTTCAATTAAATGCAGTCTTGATGAGCACAAGAGACTTCTTAAAAAAAAAAAAATTTAATTAAAAAAATAAATTAAACATTAAAAATCTCACTGATCTCAAACTTTTAAACAGCAGTGTATTGTTGGTGCAAGTATTTCATTAAATGGTTAAGCAGTCATATGTAAACAGGCTTTGAGGAAAAATTATGTGACTCCATTAAAACCCCATGAAATTAAAATCACATTTTTTACATTTCTGTTATTTTTCACACCATATACTGTCTACGTCTCCATCTGTATCTTCTCCTAAAATTACCTTTTAGCATATAAATTAACAAAACATCTCATCCTGCACTATGCACTCTTTTTTTTAAATGAAAGTCAGAAATGTTATCTTAAAAGAAATAAGCTGAAATACTAAAACTAAAACATTTAAATTAAACATTTAAAGCTAAACAGAAAAATGGCAAAAGCAGGTAAAAAAAAACAGCATATGTTGTTTAGGTATGTTTTGAAGCATGGCTGCTGGTTTGAGCTGGTCCTTAACTGATCATGAGCAAGAGCTAGTTGCTTAGGACCAGCTTAAACCAGCTCAAACCAGCAGCCATGCTTCAAAACATACCTAAACAACATATGCTGTTTTTTTCAATAGGGAAAATGTGGATTTATAATAAAATATTATAATACCAAAATATTAAGTAAATCACAAATACTATAATAGTGTATAATACTAAACTAATACTAGCAAATATCATATCATTCTGTGGCTCTGATGTACTGTAGCTAGAGACATTTAGCTATTTTTTTTATATACTTTATGTCCTGCCCAAACCTGTTTCGGTCAAAACTACAGCAACACAGGAAAGAAAACTGTGCTTGCCAAACAATTTCATGGGGTGTTTAATAAACCCTGTGTTCAGACGAGAGAGGAAGCAGAGGCTGAGTCCATGGGCCAGACATCTTATATGAACCCTGTGTCTCACAGAAATCCTTTACTATGAGTTTGATGGAATTTTCATTTCCTCTGCACATCCCACCGCCTCCTCCCCCGACCACCCTGTAGAGCCCCATAGTGAAGCGTCCTGATGCTCAGGATTAGAGGATTACTCTAGATCATCATCTTTATCGATTTATTGTTTCTGGCTTTTTAATTCAGAGTGTGCCAGAAGAAAATGCTTTCTCATCTCATGACTTTGTTGGGGATCACATGTCCCATATCTGCAATATGTGCTCCGGTTCGCCTCCAGAAGTTTGTGTGTATTAGTGTGAATTGCTCTGCTGAAGATGTCGCTATCTGTGCATTTGTGTAGGGTGAACCAGGGATGGATGGGCAAAGAGGAGAGAAGGGGGAGAAGGTACTTTGTCTGAGAAATGTAGTTTGTTGTGCATTTAACTTTGGTGTGCAAAGTTTATGTGTGTGCAAAAAGCTAAACTGCATGATCAGCTTAAGTTCTGAAACTTCCTGGATACACTGCCAAAAGTTTTGAATAATTTAGAATTTTTATGTTTTTGAAAGACATCTCTTGTGCTCACCAAGACTGTTTTAATTTGAGCAAAAATACAGTAAAACAGCATTATTGTGAAATATTATTACAATTTAAAATAACTGTTTTTAATGTATTTTATAATGTAATTCAGAAGTCTAATATGCAGATTTGGTTCTCAGTTATTATCATTTAACATTTGGACTTAATTATTAATATTGATTCTCATTATTATTAATATGGGAAACTGATTAATGTTTTATATTTATATTAATGTCCTAATATTTTTGTAGAAACCACAACTTTTCTTAGGATTCATTGATGAATTCAATGCACAGCGTTTATTTAAAATAGGAATATTTTGTCTTTATTGTCACTTTTGATTAACTGAATGCATCCTTGCTGAATGAAAGTATTAAATTCTGTGGTGATAGTCAATAATAATTAGCAATATTTCTTGAGCAGCAAATCAGAATGATTTCTGAAGGGTCGTGAGACTGAATACTGGAGTAATAATGCTGAAAATTCAGCTTTGCATCACAGGAATAAATTAGATTTTAAAATATATTCAAATACAAAAGAGTTCATTTAAATTGTAATAATATTTCACAATATTAGTGAATTTACTGTATGTTTGGTCAAATAGGTGCAGCCTTTGTGAGCACTTTTTTCAAAAACATTTATAAATTCAATCTGCTATACAAGAGCTTTGAGGTCGAGAGCTACAGTGGTCTGGAGATTTTAGTCCGTTCATCACACAGAAAGTCAGTAATGACAATTTTTATTTTCGAGTGAAAGGTTCTTTGAAGTCGTTCCTAAATGTACATTCCTATAACTCATCCACACTCATTGACTCGGCACCATTGGTAGACACCGGCTTACGTTACCAAAGCGAGGACTCGCAAGCGCTCGGGGCAGGACAAATGCTTTGCAACTGAAACCAGGATGTGCACAAAGACATATGACTCAGTCCCGGAGTCATGCTGGGAGACCAGAGGGATTGCATGCTAAGAGAAAAACAGGCCGCAGGCTTAAGACATTCCCTACTTCCTTCATCTGAGCACCTGTGCGTCTGATTTACAGGCCTCTTACCCTGCTGTTTGTGGAGAGTCCCCTGTTACATACGGCTTGATGGACTTAGCACACTTATTTTTGCTACCTGCCGTTGTCCTTGCCAAACATGTGCTGCCATACTCTTCAATTGTTAGGTCTGTTGTCATGACAGTGCTTTGTGTTTCTGTATTCGAGTGCCGTGTTTAAATATATGAATGTTTTCATCGTTAGACTCAGCAGACATACCATCTGCGGAGCTAACAGATGAATAAGCACATCTGCAGCAGTGCTATATTTAGTATTTTTTATACATTTATATATATATACAACTTCAACACTGACTCTAATTGAATGCAGGAACATTTTTGCGTGGGTTTGGGGTTGAAGGACGGTTTGTTTGAGGACTGGGGTGTTGCTTGTTTTAATATAATGGAATGTAAATAATATACACTATTATTCAAAAGTTTGGGATTAGTAAGATTTTTTAAATCTTTTTTAAAGTCTCTTATGCTTACAAAGGCTGCAGTTATTTGATACAAATGCAGTAAAAACAGTAATATTGTAAAATATTATTACAATTTAAAATAATTGTTTTCTATGTTAATATATTTTAAAATGTAATCTATTTCTGATGTAAAAGTTGAGTTTTCAGCATCATTAGTTTTCAGGGTCACATGATCCTTTAGAAATCATTCTAATATGCTGATTTGCTGCTTATTTTTTATTGCTATTATCATTAACATTTTGGAATAATAATAAAGTCATCAAAACTATGAAATAATTATGGAAGCCTGTTTCCGCCGCTGAATAAAAATTGCAACTTTTTATCTGAAAATTATGACTCTTCTTGCAATTATGAGTTTAAATCTCATAATTCTGACTTTTTTTTCTGATTTGCATGATAAAAAAGTACAATTCTGACTTTTTTCTCCGAATTTTGAGATATAAACTCGTAATTTCGAGTAATAAAGTCAGAATTGCAAGATATAAACTCAGAATTTTGAGAAATGAAGTCTGAATTGCAATAAAAACAGACAATTCTGACTTTTATTCTCAGAATTGCTTGAAATAAACACAATTCTCACTTTTTTCTCAGAACTGCGTTTTTATATTTTGCAATTTTTTGTATTTTTTTTTCACAATTGCGAGTTTATATCTTGCAATTCAGATTTTTTTTTACAGTTGTCTTCTAAAGTCAAAATTGCATGTTATAAACTCTACAGTTCTGAGAAATTAAGTAAGAACTGTGATATAAACGCAATTCTGACATTTTTCTCGGAATTTGCTAAAAAATACTTGCAATTCTGACTTTTTTTTCTCAGCATTTCATGATATAAACACAATTCTCACTTTTTTCTCAGAACTGTATATTTTATATTTCGCAATTCTGACTTTTTTGTCGCAATTGCAAGTTTATATCTCTCAATTCTGATTCTTTCCCCCCTCACAATTGTGTTCTAAAGTCAAAATTGCAAGATATGAACTCACAATTCTGAGAAATTAAGTAAGAATTGTGATATAAACAGGCAATTCAGATTTTTGTTCAGAATATGTGTTGAAATAAACTGTTCTGAAGTCAAAATTGCAAGATATAAACTCACAATTCTGAGAAATTAAATAAGAACTGCAATATAAACAGGCAATTCTGACATTTTTCTTGGAATTTGCTAAAAAAAAAAGTGCAATACTGACTTTTTTTTTTTTCAAACTGCATGTTTGAATTTCGCAATTCTGAATTTTTCGTAGCAATTGCAAGTTTATATCACGCAATTCCGATTTTTTCCCCCTCACAATTGTGTTCTAAAGTCAAAATTGTCAGATATAAACTCACAGTTTGAAATAAGTCATAATTAAAAGATATAAACTCGGATTTCTGACTTTTTTATGAGAAAAAAGTCTGAATTGTGAGATTGAAAAGTCACAATTACCCTTTTTTTATTCAGTGGCGGAAACAGGCTTCTATAAATAATGAAAATATTATAAAGTGATAAACTATATTATACTATATTATATAGTTTAAACAAAACTCTAATTAAAGTGACTATATTTAAGTTTTGTCTTTGTACTCTAACTGACTTAATGAGGTGCATCCTGGGATACGTTTTAAACACTATTGAAGTTCACATCTGCAGTATGATACACACTTGTTGCTTTTGCATCTCTATTTGTCCAAATTTGTGCACAATTAATAATGTACATAATGTACAATAAGTTTTTAAGGTCCAAACATTTAACTGGTATTGTATACCTACAGTATTTAACAACGGATGTCATCACTTTACTATAGCATCACCACAGTACCTTTTTGTTGGGAAAACTGCTGTCTTCCCTCAGAAACATCTGTCTCTGTCATTACTAGTCACTATTAGGTTTTGTGTAGTGAAAGCCAGTGAAAATTTATGAGATAAAAAAGAGATAAGCAAACGCTAAATTAACTCCTTTTACTCCTGCAGCCAGCAGCGGGGGAGCCTCATCTGTATTCAGTGAGGCTGTTAAAGACGGTCTGCATTTCTCTCCAATAGGAATAAAATGTAACACTCGTTTACAGTAAAAATCGAATGTGCATAAACACACAGTGAACGACGCTCACTAATGTAACACATGTGATTTCTCCGCCATTAGACTCTAATGTCAAGTACGAAGGAGAGATGATGGCGTGACATGAATTTAAAGTGCAGCACCTCAAAGATCAAATGAGAGCCGCTTTGTTTCGTTCTCTTTGACATTGGCTCTCAAAACTTCTCAGTTACACACTTCCCCTCCAGACCAGGATTGATAAAACAGAGAACCCAAGGGCTATTAAAGCAATAAGTCAGGAGAAGCCATGCGTTACAGTGATTTTACAGTGGGGTTTTATGTGTTACATGAAGCGGCCACAACAGAATAAATGACTGCAAAGTCATTTTTCTTTATATGAATTTTTCTGCACATCCTAAAAATACGTTCGTTTGAAGTAAAAGTATTAAAGTAGTATTAAGGCATGTTGTCAGAAAATACAGTACTGTTTTAAGTCAGTAAAATTATTTATTTATTTATTTATTTATTTCATTTTATTTTATTTATTTATTTTGCAAAGATGCATTAAAGTATGGAAGCCCGTTCCCACCACTGATTTAAAAAATAAAAAAAGGTTACTGCAACTTTTGATCTCAAAATTCTGACATTTTTTTCTCAGAATTGTGAAATATAAACTTGCAATGGTGAGTTATAAAGTCAGAAATGTGAGATATAAACTCAAAATTGCCAAAAATTCCCACAAATGCGATTTGTATCTTGCAGTTCTGACTTTTTGAGACATAAACTCAAAATTGCAAGTTACAGTCAGAATTTTGTGATATAAACTTACAGTACAGTTGCAAGAAATTCACACAAATGTGTTTGCATCTCACAATTCTGACTTTTTTTCTTACAATTGTAAGATATAAAATCAAAATTCTGACTTTTTTTCTTAGAATTGTGTGATACAAACTTGCAATGGCGAGTTCTAAAGTCAGAAATGCATGATAAACTCAAAATTGCAAAAAATTCTTGTAAATGTAATTTGTATTTGTAATTTAATAAAAACACAAGTTTGTATCTCGCAATTCTGACTTTTTTCTGGCAATTGCCAGATATACACTCCAAATTTTGATTTTTCTTAAAATTGCATGATACAAACTCGCAAATCTGATTTTTATAAACTTGCAATTGTGAAATATAATATAATATCAGAATTGCATGATAAAAACTTACGATTGCAAGAAATACTCGCAAGTGTGAGTTTGTATCTTGCAGTTCTGACTTTTTTTTTGTAATTGTGAGATACTCAAATTTGTGTAATACAAACTCGTAATTCTGACATTTTTTTTAGAATTGTGAGAATTTTAGAATTTTTTTAAATATTATTTTTACTGTTAAAAAAGTTCCATTTAAAATAAGTCAAAGAATCCTGTTAAATTTGATCACTGTATCCAAACACAATGGTTTTCAACACTAATAATAAGAAATATTTCTTGAGTATCAAATCAGCATGATTTCTGAAGGATCTTGTGACACTGAAAACTGGAGTAATGATGCTGAAAATTCAGCTTTGCATCGCAGAAATAAAATACATTTTAAAATATATTTAAGTAGAAAACAGTTATTTTAATTTTCAGTAATATTTCACAATATTATTGCTGTTACTGTATTTTTAAACAAACAAATGCAGCCTTGGATAATGTTCTTCACAAAATGTTGGATTTATTATTTTGCTTTTAAAGCATAAATTCAACATTTTGTGAAGTCTGTCAGAATGTTAAGTCAACAGGTAAAAACAGCTAAAGAAATGGCACACTGTGTCTTTAAGACTCTACATTTTTTAATAGTTGTTTTTCTCCTCATACAAGGAGCCTTTGTGCAGTATATGATGCATGATGATGTATATAAATGGAACTTATTAGGTTTAGTTTGGAAATTCCATTCATCCGTTTTCTCTTTATACCTCGGGCCAAGCACGTATACCAGGCTCTCGTATTTCATAGGAGCCAAAGTAAGTCATTACTTATTATGAACCGTCCTGAAGGAATCAAGTTTGTCAGCAAAGAACACAGCCACTTCTCCTCAGTGCTGATGACGGTCCTCTTCACCTTTCCAGAGTGCCCCTCAACTCCAAAGGCTCCGTCCTCATCGTTTTTAGCCTGAAGATTAGCACTCCCATAAATCACTTGCAGCCTGTGTCAGTCCACACACACTAGCCTCTGCCCCACCAAGTGCTATTCGCTCTAAAATAGAAGGAGACATGACGATGAGCAGAGGGGCCTAACGGAATGGTGTGAGTTGATTGGAAATGAAGACGATCAAAGACACTTCCTGTTTTCAACATGTGTCCGAGAAGTCTCTCTTTCATGATTAAAGTGATCAACAGTCATAGCATCGTTCCATTCCCTTAACGGGACGGTAACATGAAGTCGGACTCTTTCATCTACTTGATAAACTCGCATACGACCGTCTGCCTTGTCCAAACCCTGCCGCCCGTTCTGGTTGGTCAGTGTTTATGAAGGCAGCTGAGTATGACAAGCAGTCTTGTCTCAGGCCCAAAAGCACACTAGAGTGGATCATTAATACCCTCTCAAACCACACACATATGGCGTCTGGCGCTCTTGATAACCTGCAGCTCTCTCCAAGGTCTGACCACTGCTGCACCTGTCAAAGAGGGTTATGCCACGCTAGGCTCTGCCACCTGCCCCCCGCTCAGACTCACTGGAGTCTTCATGCCATCTTTGACCTCTGCCCTCATCTGCCTGCTGTCTGGCCACCAGTCTCCAAATGGCATGCGTTGTTTTCTGTAGAGGCTTTCTGGACTTGTTTTAAAATGCTTCTCTTGTGGCACTAGCATGTACTGTAGTGATTGATTGCTGGCTAATCTACCGGTTTGTTTGTGTGTTTGATAAACTTACTAAAGAGACCAGCTTAAACCTGAATTATGATAAACTATATTGGTTTATGCTGATTAGATGTGCTTTACTGCTGCTCTAGTGGTGAACCAGTATGGTCTCCTACTGAAGCTGGTTGCTTGTTGAAAAGTGATGTGTTAAGCAGTCAAAGGTTTTTGAACAGTAAGATTTTTGCGTTTATTTGATCCAAAATACAGCAAAAGTAGTAGTATTGTGAAATAGTTTTACTATTTAAAATAACTGCTTTCTATTTTAATGTATATTTTTAAATGCAATTTATTCCTGTGATCAAAGCTAAAATTTCAGCATCATTACACCAGGCTACAGTGTCACATGATCTTCAGAAATCATTCTAATATGCTGATTTGCTGTTCAGGAAACATTTATTAGTAGTAGTAGTAGTAGTATTATATTATCAATTTTTAAAACAGATGAGTACATTTTTTCAGGATTTTTTGATGAATAGAAAAATCTAAAGATCAGCATTTATCTAAAATAAAAAAGCTTTTGTAACATTATACACTGTACTATTCAAAAGCTTGGGTCAGTAATTTTGATAGAAATTATAGAAATTAATACTTTTATTTAGCAAGGATGCTTTAAATTGATCGATAGTGATGATAAAGACATTTATAATGTTACAAAAGATTTCTATTTCAGATAAATGCTGTTCTTCTGAACTTTCTTTATCAAAGAAACATGAAAAAAATCCACTCAACTGTTTTCAACATAGTAATAATAAATGTTTTTTTGAGCAGCAAATCAGAATATTAGAATGATTTCTGAAGGATCATGTGACTGGAGTAATGACGCTAAAAATTCAGCTTTGAAATCACATGAGTAAATTAGATTTTAAATAATAATAATAATAATAATAATAATAATTATTATTATTATTATTCCTTACATTTATATAGCGCTTTTTTGGGCACTCAAAGCGCTTTACATACAAGGGGGAATCTCCTCTACCACCACCAGATGATTAAGAGGCCAATGGGCAAATTTGGACAGGATGCCAGGGTTACACCCCTACTCTTTTTCGAAGGACATCCTGGGATTTCTAATGATCACAGAGAGTCAGGACCTCTGTTTAATGTCTCATCCAAAGGAGGGTGCTCTTTTGACAGTATAGTGTCCCCGTCACTACGCTAGGACATCAGGACCCATACAAACCGCAGGATGAGCACCCCCTGCTGGTCTCACTAACACCTCTTCCAGCAGCAACCTTGTTTTCCCAGGAGGTCTCCCATGTAGGTACTGACCAGGCTCAACCCTGCTTAGCTTCAGTTTGCAACCAGTCTTGGGCTGCAGGGTGATATGGCTGCTCACATAGTAAAAGTATTTCAGAATTTTACTGTTTTTGCTGTACTTTGGATCAAATAAATGCAGGCTTGAGCAGAAGAGACTTTAAAAAACATTTTAAAAATCTTACTGTTCCAAAACTTTTGACTGGTAGTGTATTCAGACTCCAAAAATTAAGCATCCATTAGTCAAGGGACTATTATTATACAGGCCACGCAATTAGTTTAGTTAGACATTTTCATGATTTAATAAGCTTTTAATCACTTTAATCTTTTTAATCACTTATTGATGTTAATAACAAAGAATATGAGATATTTTCTTAAGAGTTAGGTCAAAAGTAATCTAAAAAGTACTCAGAATACTCAGATTACCAGTAATCTGAGTAATCCAACAGATTACATTACTAAATACAATTTCTGTTATGTAATTAATCTACTAGATTAGTAGTTAGTACTGCATTACTTTGTCTTACTGAAGCTCAATGAAACTCTCTTTCCTCCAGTGGAATTGCAGTGGAAATTAATTAGAAATATATATTTAATTTGCAAATGATGAATTCCACTGAAACAGTATTTTGACATTTTTAAAACAGAAATTTTAGGGTGTTTACACATACTTTATTGCGACTATTACATTTGTATACCCCTATTTCTGGTAGCATCAGGAAGGGGGAGCTTTGAAATAGATCAAAAATAATAATTATGAATACATTATTTAAATAATACAAAATATATAAATACATAGAAATCATTAGAGTTGTAGAAAAGGCTTATGCAACACTTATTTGGAAAAGTAACTGATATTTTGGTGTAAATGTAAATTGTATTCAATTAAATCGTATTCTATTATTTACTAACAAGTGCAGTAATCTGTTTACCTAATGTGTGTTAGCACTGCTGGTTATAATAGTTAAAGGCACAGTACACCAAAAATTAAAAGTTGTCATAATTTCTTGACTTGTGCTGAACATAATATATTCTGTCATTAATTACTCACCACCATGTTGTTTCTAACCCCTTATAGCCTTCATTCATCTTCAGAACACAAATGAAGATATTTTTGATGAAATCTGAGAGCTTTCTTGTTTTCCTGACATGTTCAAGGCCCAGAAAGGTAGTAAGGACATTGTTAAAATGGTCCATGAGACATCAGTGATTTTATGACACGGAAGAAAATAAATCGTTGAAGTCAATATTTTTGTTTTCTTTGCACACAAAAAGTATTCTCTTAGCTTCATAAAATTAAGGTCACATGATGTCACATGGACTATTTTAACTATGTCCTTACTACCTTTCTAGGCCTTGAACGTGTCGGTGGCATAGCTGTCTGTGCAGGGTCAGAAAGCTCTTAAATTTAATCAAAAATATCTTAATTTGTGTTCTAAAGATGAACAAAATTCATGCGGGTTTGAGACGACATGAGGGTGAGTAATTAATGACAGAATTTTCATTTTTGAGTGAACTATCCCTGTAAGAAGCCAGTATCCAAAGCTCAACATACAGTGCAGTGGTGAGCAGATGTGCTGGGAAATACTCGTTTGTCATCATGTCTAACAATCTGCTGAAGTTCAAGTCTTTCAGTGATGTTTTGCTTGCTTTGTGAGTGTGATCTTTGGTTTTGGCTTGTAAATGTGAGTGTTTAAGTATTGAAAAGATGAGTAATTGATACCGGTTTTGCAGGGTGAGCTAGGGATGCCTGGAATGCCTGGGAAACAAGGAGTGAAGGTAGTTCACTTCTCCTGTAGCCTCTATCCATCCCCATTCTTTTATAAAGAACGATCCTTTTTTCCCAGAACCCTGCATGCTGTTCTAGAAGCATTCCACTGCTGGGAGCGTAGTCCTATCTGTTATGACTATATGTAAAGCTGCTTTCACACCATAGCGTGATTAATAGCTCATTATACAGGCACCACACATACAGCCGTCTCACCTTCTGACACTGTAAAGTGGCGTCTGAGACTTCAGGAATGACATGGCAGGGGAAAGACGGATGGTGCCACTAGCAGTCAGACCCCCCAGCCACCCTCGACCTCAATGGGTCGAGTGTCCGCATGCAGCTGCAGCTGTGTCTGTAGATCACTGCCTTCATGTCTGCTCATTAGTCTGAGATAACAGACATGAATTAAATAGCTGTCATGTGCTCTGTACTATTAATAGCAAACCAATTGTGGGCCTTCTCATTGCGGCCTGCTAGTGATCAGCTATTTGCGTGCCTGGAGAGCAAAAACTTCGACATACCAGTCTAAATATTGATACCAGCGCGTGCTGTTTAATTGCTTCAATAGAAATTAGGATATCTGATGGACCCTTGGGGGTTTACGATCAATGTAACTAATTATTGAGACTAATCTTCAGCTGAAATTCCGAATGGCTGTTTTAGTCAGAATATATGATGCTGTTAGTTTTGTTGATTTTTAAAGGTCATCATTTCAGGATGTGTTTAGGTCTGTTCTCACTGATTTCCTTTTTCCTTTTGTGTTTTTTTAATGTTGATGTCGTGCACTCTTCAGGGAGAGCCTGGATTTCCAGGCGCCCCTGGACGAAAGGTAAAGGCCTGGTTTGGTGTGGTTGTATCTTTAACACAGCTTGCTGATCATATGAAAGTAATAGAGATTTTTCTGTCGCTATGAAGGGTCAGGCAGGTGTTTCTGGTATCCCTGGAAAACGGGGCTACAAGGTACACCCGAATGTTGAATGCTGTGGCTATTTCTTATATAAGTGCTTGTTCTGATCATGAGCTTAAACTCTAACCTTACTTTTTAGATGTTATGTTAAATATTGAGGGTGAATTTTACCTATTTGAAGTTTCAAAACTGTATGAATTTTTGGCAATTCTTGTAAATGTAATGATATTGTCAAGCTTCAAAATGACAAAATAAAGCCTAATAAAAGTGATCCATACAAATCATGCACCTTATTCCTCCAACTTAAGTGTAAGTATATTTTATACAGTTGAGGTCAAAAGTTTACATACACCTTGCAGAATCTGCAAAATGTTAATTATTTTACCAAAACAAGAGGGATCATAAAAAATGCATGTTATTTTTTTATTTAGTACAGACCTGAATAAGATATTTCCCATAAAAGATGTTTACATGTAGTCCACAAGAGAAAATAATAGTTGAATTTATAAAAATGACCCTGTTCAAAAGTTTACATACACTTGATTCTTAATACTCTGTTGTTATCTGAATGATCCACAGCTGTGCTTTTTGTTTAGTGATAGTTGTTCATGAGTCATTTGTTTGTCCTAAACAGTTAAACTGCCTGCTGTTCTTGAGAAAAATCCTTCGGGTCCCAGACATTCTTTGGTTTTTCAGCTTTTTTGTGTTTTCAACCCTTTCCAACAATGACTGTACGATTTTGAGATCCATCTTTTGACACTGAGGACAACTGAGGGACTCATATGCAACTATTACAGAAGGTTCAAACACTCACTGATGTTCCAGAAGGAAACACAATGCATTAAGAGCTGGGGGTGAAAACTTTTTCAATTTGAAGATCAGGGTAAATGTAACTTATTTTGTCTTCTGTGAAACATGTAAGTAACTTCTGTAGCTTCTGAAGGGCAGTACTAAATGAAAAAAATATGATATATAGGCAAAAATAAGAAAGAAATGCACATCTTAATCCTGTTCAAAAGTTTATACCCCCGGCTCTTAATGCATTGTGTTTCCTTCTGGAGCATCAGTGAGGGTTTGAAGCTTCTGTAATAGTTGCATATGAGTCCCTCAGTTGTCCTCAGTGTGAAAAGATGGATCTCAAAATCAAACAGTCAATGTTAGAAAGGGTTCAAATACACAAAAATGCTGAAAAACCAAATAATTTGTGGGACCTGAAGGATTTTTATGAAGAACTGCAGGCAGTTTAACTGCTCAGAACTCAAGGGACTCGTGAACAACTGTGGATCATTCAGATAACAACAGAGTATTACGAACCAAGTGTATGTAAACTTTTGAACAGGGTCTTTTTTATAAATTCAACTATTATTTTCTCTTGTGGACTATATCTAAACATCTTTTATGTGAAATATCTTATTCAGGTCAGTACTAAATAAAAAATAACATGCATTTTGTATGATCCCTCTTATTTTGGTAAAATAATTAACATTTTGCAGTCTTTGAAAGGGGGATGTAAACTTTTGACCTCAACTATAGATACGTTTCATTTTAGTGTGAATGCATTGTAATTTTTTTATTTTAATAACTGTAATATTTAAACATTTTTTTCTATTTTCCTAAGGCAGCATTAAACATTTAATTTAAGATTTTCACTAAATAGTAAAAGAATGGTAAAAATATACGTTTTTTTTAAATTCACCTTCATTGTTCGACAGACAAAGGAAAGGGTTTGAAAATAAAAAGGCTGAATAAAAATTATCATTATTTTTTGGGTGAATTGCATTGATTTGACTTTAATTACACATGCATGTCTAAAAGACTTCTGTGAAGTGTCTGCACTTAGTGCTGTTTGTTTTCACTGTCATAATGTCCGTTTCATTTCATTTCCAGATATTACTCTGTCTATACTGAAAATTAACAACGTGAAATTATTACGTTGCGGTTTCACCAGACTTGTGTTCCATTTATTTTTATACGCACATGCAAGCGAGCATTAAATCTGCATGGTTTGCCGTATTGCAGGCAATGAAAGAAAAGACAGTCTGTATTAACATCTTTGATGTGTTAATTGTTATGATTTAATTAGTGTTTCTGCAAAACAGAAGCCCTTGATGGTGACCTCATATTCTGCGGCCCATATTTGTTGTAATTCAGTGACCACACCTTTATTCTCGCTCCCTGTGTTTAAGTACCGCAGCTGTGGTGAATTAAAGACGCTAAATGTAATGCTTCAAAAGGAAATGGGAACAAGATGCTCACACTAGAACGTTTTATACGCCTTGGTTATATAGAGATGCATCTTGAATCTTTGAATTAGTCAAGTGATGGTTAACCTCTAGATTGTTATTTATTGCTAGGGAGAAAAAGGCGAGCCTAGTGCTGCAGGAACTGGCGTTAAAGGAGAACCAGGCGTCCCAGGGCTGCCAGGACAAGCAGGACTCAAGGTACCTAACCCGCAATCTCCATCTTATATCTTCTGCTTAGTTGGTGTGACATGCGCAGTCTAACAAAATAATCTTATGGTTTAGTAAGAAGTGAATTTCAAGTTTTCATTATTGCATGTCTTTTCATAGGGTGAGAAAGGTGATCAAGGCATAAAGGTGAGCAAGTGACATTTTATTGCATTCATCACAACTCTACATGTCTATATTTTAAATGCCCTTGGAGAAAACAGCACAATTAATGTTTTTGTCTTGCAGGGTGACCCTGGTCAGGAAGGCCCATCTGGACCAAGGGTGAGTAGAGGCCATGAGTCACTAACAGAGAAAATAATGTGAACAAGTCACCAGATTTGTTTAACAGTATGATATAAATGGCTGATATCAGAAATAATGATATACATTACTTGACTGTTTCCCCATCGCTCAACAGGGTCCGCCAGGTCCAACCGGGGAGCCAGGAAAATCTTTAATCAACAACAATGAGAATGTATGTCTTTATTTTTGATGTATACATATTTGAATACAGTTTGATTATTATTTATAGTGCATATTCACTTCTCTGCCTCGTGTAACAGAATGAACTGATTCTTTTGTATTATGTGAAGGCACTAATTCTGTTTTATTTTTCAGGATATTCGCAACGTGCATTTAATGGTAAGTGTCGCTCTGAAGGTCTCAGTTGTCTTTGTTGTGTAAAAGTATTTGTTGGGAAACTGGTTAACTGGATGTTGTTTGCATATCTGAGCACATAAACAGATGAACAACTACTTTCAGATGTTTAAGTATATATTATTCTTATTTTAGGGCCCTCCTGGTCTGCCTGGACCTCCTGGGCCTCCAGGGCTTCCAGGCACCCCTGGGTTGAAGGTAGCTGATGAACTTCTCTCATTCTTACCTTTTCTATCCTAACATTTGGAGAATTTTAGATTATATTCATATACAATTCTGGTGAGATCTGATGAACTTTTTAAGCAGCATGCACACCATGTTTTGCGACATGTCAGTGTAGACTACCTTGTTCTTTTGCATTTAACATAACATTTTTTTTTCTCAGGGTGATGTTGGACTTCCAGGTCCCCCTGGTCTTGATGGGGAAAAGGTGAATAATAATTAACTTTTACTATAAATGAAACCTATAGACCATTTTGGAGTAGACGTTACGTTATGTTACTTGCAGCTGTGTGCGCATAGTGGTTGCAGAACAACACTAACAAGTAAACAGGTAAAAATCCATAGAATAAGTAAAATATTTTGTGACTTTTGATGTCAAAATCAGAATGCAAATAATTTTTATAGAATACTTTAATCAGCGATGCCATTTGAAGCTATACGCAGACATTTAAATGGACATACTATGGATGAAAAATTCTATGGTTACTCTACTTTTAAAGCATAAATTTAATTTAAACAATAGGTCTACATAATATTCACATATGCTGTTCATCCCTATGTAAACATATTATATTATCCCTACAGTTACATCATGACATATTATTTAAACCTTTTACTATTAACATTTTTACATACAGCCATTCATACATGGCTCCATAGGCTGCTACTTGAACCACCTACAAAAACGTCATCACTATTTCAGATCTGTAAGACTATCCCACAATCTAACGTCAGTTTCGTTGAATAACGAAGCTTATCGCTGAGATCTTGTAATATGCGGAGAACATTTTGAAAATGACATCTAATCAACATAATCTATAATATTTTTTAATCAAACTATTTTGTACCGTATCCATGTAATTCTCTCTATCTCTCCGGGGTTTTCTGCAACCATGATGCGCATACATCCCAAATGTTTACTATAATTGGTCTATAACCATTAATCTGTCATTAGTCCATTGGTGGATGCATTTACTTAATTCATGAGTTATTGTACCTGTTTGCTTCTTAGGGTCCAAGAGGAAAGCCAGGAGACCATGGACCCATCGGCCCTCCTGGACCAGAGGGACCACGGGGAGAAGGAGGAGTCATAGGCTTGCCTGGGCCAAAAGGAGACAAAGGAGACATGGGCCCCTCAGGATCAGCTGTGAGTGACTGTACCACAAGGGTCTTGTGTCCTTTAACCCCTGCATATTCATATTATGTACACATCATGCAAATGCATTAACCCAGTTGCCAAGTTAACCAGATTAAGCCAATATTTCAGTTTCTAGAAATTAATAATATACTTGGTATATGCAAGTAAAAGGTAAACCTCATTTGGAATATTGACTATAAAATAAAAATAGAATTAAAATGTCCAGTATTTCCATAGGACAATGCATTTATATTTGCTTGTTTGGATATTCTGGTTAAAAATCATAGGAATATTGCAAGAACTCTAGAACACTTTTATAGATTAACACCTCAACCGGAATATAGACTTTAATCAGAAAATGATTTGCATGTAAATGTATTCATTGTTATATGATTAGGTGTGATCATCCTGAGTGCTTTGTTTGTGCTGGGTGGGCAGCATTGCGTCTTGAAAGCCTACAGTTTACTAATCGGTAATCCTACATGTTTAAGGCGTCTTGGTTGTGAACTTTGTTTGCAAGGCTCTCAAGTCATGTTCATCAACCCAGTTGACACCTAGTTGACTTTTCTGCACATTTTAATGTTAATTTCCCCATTCTTTCCTCATTCTGTAGGGTTTAGATGGCCCTACTGGAGAAAAGGGGGTTTCAGGGCCCCCTGGCCACATTGGATTGCCAGGCCCAATGGTACGCAATGGTGCCCCTCAAGCAAAAAGATTGCTGTCATTGTTGAACAGACATGGCATGATTTTGGGATGCAGTGTATTTCATCGTGCCAGTTTGAATTTGGTTGAATGAATGGTAAAACTGAATATTCTTATCCTTTTGCTTTTTCGTAATGTCTTCAGGGTCAGAAAGGTGAACCTGGGGAGAAAGGAGATAAAGCAGATCTGGTATGTTCCACACTTTTTGCAGTTGAATGCACATGTTAGAGCATTTTATAGGGTTTCAATGTGTTTCCTATGTTGAGAATGAAATGTCTTAATGGTGAATCTGTTTTCTGTCAGGTCTATGGACCTGCTGGACCTCCAGGACCTGCAGGGCCAGTTGGGCCAATGGTGAGGACAATGTCTTCTCCATAAGAGCTTATGATAACAGCAGGCGTATCTATACACCTAAGGAGCATCAATGCATTTCTTTCCCTTTGATGGCTCATTTATAAAGAGAAATAAGTTGTAAAAAAAATCTAAATGTTTGAGTTGATACTGATTTGTAATATTTATTATTTTTTGCTTATCAGGGACCTCCAGGTTTGTCAGGACCAAAGGTAAGTATTCTAACCGGTGTCCCTTTTATTCCATAATTATTAATGTAAAATGAATTGTTATTTGTCTTATTCCATATGCTAAACAAGGCATTAAATCGCAAATGTTTTTTTCAGGGAGAGCCAGGAATAGGCCTCAGAGGAGAAAAGGGATCACCTGGACAGAAAGGAGAGAAAGGAGACAGGGGCCATCTTGGACTCCCTGTAAGTACATTTCTGATTCTCACAATCAAGTGTTTGATATGTAATAAACATACATTGCATTTACAGTCAGGACAATGTAAGATAAAGATCTATCACATTATTACATTTTTACATTGTTCACATTATTTTCTCTGTTAGCTGTCCGATCTATCAAATCACTCATTATAAAACCTAAATTGAGTACTTCATACCTGTGATACCAGTGCATAATTAATTTTGATAGTTTTCATACAATCTTGTTAACTGAATCAAGATGTTTTTGCCTTTCCTGAGTGCAGCGTTAGTGGAAAAGCATGTTTTGTGTAAGGTTTGTGCTTTAGCCCCCCTTAATGCAAATATCAATGTGCTGCTATCTCACGTGTCTTTGTAACTATGCGTCATGGTTCATGGCTAAGTGTCGTCACATTGCATGAATCAGTGGATGTCCACATTTGGCAATCATATATACAAGTGTTATCATGTAATCATCTTGTCACATTGTTTTATACACATTGTTAATAGATTACCAACAAATTCCCGATGGTTTCAGAATACTGTAACTGACTGATGTTCATGTTGTTATTACAAAATACTGTACGTGGTTGTTTATGAAATGTTTTCTCTCGGCTTTGTAAAATAGCATGCTATAGGTTTTGTTACTGTGAATTTCAGGGGTCTTTTCCTGACTTTAGTGTATATCTATGGTGTCAAAGTCATTGATAAAACTTATTCTAGTCACATCATCAATGGCACAGTAACTCCTTTTTTTGTGTTTTGTTTTTAAAATCTGGAGCTTTAGAAACTGAGACAAAGAAAGTTTTCTTTATCAGTATTTTTGTCATTTTTGTATTTTTGTTATTTGGTTAAAAAAAAAGAGTTAAATTTGTGTTTTATTCCTCACAATTCTCACAGCATTGCTTAAAGCAAAATAATCTTACCCTGACAGTTTGCTCTCTTCCATAACCTAGTGAGCTGCCTACCAAAACAATCTTAAGACATTGTAGGTACACTTCTAGTACAAAGGCTTGTTGTTTTTTTAGCATAGCCACATGCTATCATCAAACTTACCTTAGCGACATGCTAAATCAAATCTCCTGTGCACTTCTCATGAGGAGTACTATTTTTGTGCATTCTTAGGAAAAGTTACTTTTTATGGAAAGTAATACATTTCGTTACTTTTGACACCTGTGCTGGGCTTGTTTATTTGTTTTTAATCACGAAAAACCCAAAAGTTATATTTTTTTGGCAGTTGTAAAGGCGCTTTCACAACAAAAGTGAAATTAATAAGCCTCATGCTGAATGAAGTGCCAGTTTCTCTCAACACAGGGACTGGATACAGTTGAGGTCAAAAGTTTACATATACCTTGCATAATCTGCAAAATGTTAATTGTTTTACCAAAACAAGAGGGATCATACAAACGCATGCTATTTTGTATTATTTATTACTGACCTGAATAAGATATTTCACATAAAAGATGTTTACATATGTTTACATGTGTTTTTGTGTTTAGTGACAGTTGTTCATGAGTCCCTTGTTTGTCCTGAACAGTTAAACTGCCTGCTGTTCTTTAGAAAAATCCTTCAGGTCCCACAAATTCCTTGGTTTTTTATCATTTCTGTGTGTTTGAACTCTTTCCAACTAAGTCTGTATGATTTTCAGATCCATCTTTTCACACTGAGGACAACTGAGGGACTCATATGAAAGTATTGCAGAAGGTTCAGATGCTCACTGATGCTTAAGAAGGAAACTTTTTGAATTTGAAGATCAGGATAATTGTAACTTATTTTGTCTTCTGGGAAACATGTAAGTATATTCTGTAGCTTCTGAGAGAGCAGTACTAAATGAAAAAAAATATATATTTAGGCAAAGTAAGAAAAATGTACACTTCCTCATTCTGTTCAAAAGTTTTCACACCCCCGAGCGTTTGAACCTTCTGTAATAGTTGCATATGAGATGGATCTCAAAATCATACAGTCATTGTTGGAAAGGGCTCAAATACACAAAGATGCTGAAAAACCAAAGAATTTGTGGAACCTGAAAGATTTTTATGAAGAACAGCAGGAAGTTTAACTGTTCAGGACAAACAGGGGACTCATGAACAACTATCACTAAACAAAAAAAAGCACAGCTGTGGATCATTCAGATAACAACACAGTATTAAGAACCAAGTGTATGTAAACTTTTGAACCGGGTCATTTTTATAAATTCAGCTATTATTTTCTCTAGTTGACTATATGTAAATATCTTTTATGTGACATATCTTATTCAGGTCAGTACTAATAAAAAATAACATGCATTTTGTTCCAAAATAAGAGATTCCTCTTATTTTGATAAAATAATTAGAATTTTGCAGATTCTGCAAGGTGTATGTAAACTTGTGACCTCAACTGTAGGTGTCAATTAATAAATTGGAAAACAAAGTAAAAGTAATGTTTTACTTTACTAGTTACTTAAAAAGTAATCTTATTACGTAATTTGAGTAATTTGTAACGCATTACCCCCAACACTGTTTGTGTGGTATGCAAAGTCGCTTGGTATGTATAGTGTTCCAGTTCAGTCACTTATAAAGTTGCATTTTATTTAGAATGCTGAATTAGGCAGTTAGACGGCAAAGTAGCTCACTAGGTATTGGAACCGAAGAACTATTTACAAGTATTATTTTTAGTTTTTGCATCTCTTCTGGAATTTATATGCCACCTGTTGTATTTTATCACCATCTATAGAGCTGAAATGAATGATTCACTAGCAGTCACACTTGCACTAAGACAATAAGATGCTAAAGTCACATTAAAAGGAGTTACTGCCCGTCTCTCACATGTCATCTTCAACACGTCACCCCTCCATCAAAACTAGTGTTGTTTTTATGTGGCACACGAGTCACTGCTTCACTCACCTCCCCCCACACTTCTCCCCTCCCTCCCTCCCTTCCTCTCCTCCACCTCCATCTCTCCTCTCGCTCTGTAACTCTTTACACACTGTCCAGGGGGCTCATGGTTTAGACGGCAGACCTGGTCCAGTGGTGAGTGGCGCAAGACCCGTTCCCATCATCCACCCCTCTATTTCCATCCATCCCTCTCTCGTTTCCCACTCCGCAGTCTGCCTGCTTCTCTGTTTTGTCTGTCTGCCTCTGCTTGAGCTGTTGCTTGCTTGCTTCTGTGTCTTTTCTGTGTTGTCTAATGGTCAAGGCCTTGTTTAGATCACTATTGAAGTTGCATCAGCATGAGTATGACTTTGAGTTGACTTTGTCCCTAAGCTTGTTTGGCTGTTGCCTCTTGCTGTTTCCAGAGGTACCGCGCTCGGTTGATTTCTCAACCTGTCAACACGCGAGTGACTGAAGGGGAGCATGGACAAACACTTATAAACATTTCTCTCTCTCTTTCTCTGTGAAATGCCATTTCTCTTTCTTTGAAAAGTATGCACCCAGTGCTCTACAAAAGTGAATAATCCTTCGCATTTCATGCCGTCGCAGCCCTCTATACCTTCACATAAATTTTTTCAGACATGCTTGACCTCTGTTGACCTTTCGAAGGCTTAATTCCCTCCAAGCTTCAGAGCTTTATTTCATTCCACGACAAGCTTTGATCTTGTACTGTCATGCCAAGAAAGAGCATGATGGGATGCGGCTGCATGAACAGTGATTTCATGGCACTGTACAAATGGCTGAGAAGCAAGACTTCCTGAAAAAGCAAGATGTCTAACAGCCCTTCTGTTGAATCCTCTCCAAGTCATGGGAGGAAAAATGGAAGATGGATTCACTGTTATATTTACTTGTGTGTCTGTTTGTTTCCGCTTAGATCAACAAACTTTGGAGTTTTGTGGAATTCCTCTGCAGATTGGTCCTCTTTTTAAACATATATAAGGAGTTTAAATTGCTTTTATTCATCTCAGAAAAGTTTGTTGATCTATTGGTGCTCAACACTGATTAGTTTCTCTCCCTCTCTAAACTCTTTACCCGCCGCCGTCCCCTTTGTTGAAGCTCACGCATGTCATTTTCTTTGTTTAAAGGGTCTGATAGGACCAGCTGGAGTGCCTGGGCCTGCAGGACCAAAAGGAGAAATGGTTAGTGCTGTAAAAACAACTCACCAAAGGTGTTGGGCTCCAAAAATGCGTTTCTAGTAATAATTCATATTATGTAAAATGATAAAAACCTTGATGATGCTGTAAGCGTGAAAGCAAGCATCATGACAAACGGCCAAATGAAATATAGTTTTGACTGAATCACAATTTATTGCGTTATTGCTTAGGTGATGAATAACTCAATCAATTATTTAATTATTAGACATTTAAAGGTGACATATCATGAAAATCTGACTTTTACAGTGTTTAAGTGCTATAATTGCGTCCACGGTGCACCCAGAAAACGAGCCATTTAGATTCAGGGGATCTTATTATAATATTACCGGCCCTTAATCTTCAAGTTTTCACCCACGGCGCCACCATTCTGTTTTCACAAGCAACAACGGTGTACCAACAAAGCCATGGTGAAAATACTAACTTTTCTTTGGCTACATTTATTTACTCTATATTACGCTGCTGCCACACAGATCTAATATAAACATGCAATTTCTATTCCAGCTGTTTACATTTATAGACATAACCGACTGTTTTTGCAACTCGTGTTTTTAACATGAACTTGTGTGTATTTGACCGTTTAAGTGCAATAAGACATGAAAGAGAACTTAGTTTAGTACTCACATGCCATGTGACAGCCGCTTTCTGTGCACATGCATCAGATGTGTGCGCTCAGAAAACCCTATATTAGAAGTTTAAACTAATATTGTTTAAAACACAATTTCAGTGCAATAGACATGATAATCAAAACCAAACAGATGTTTTTTGGCAGAGTATCTGATGTATGAGTTCTAAAAGCACAGCCCTATTATGGAAAAGTGGGCAGGGAGCAGCAGCTCATTTGCATTTAAAGAGACATGCATGAAAACAGCGCATTTATGCCTCCACTTAAATCCATTTTCAAAATAATATAATAAATGATCTGTGGGGTATTTTAAGCTGAAACTTCACAGACACAATCTCATGACACCTGGGACTTATGTTACATATTGTAAAAAGGGGCACAATAGGTCCTCTTTAACACACAGGCAAGATTGTAATGAAACAAGTATTGCAATAGCCTGGTCAACCAGTCAAAATCAAGCATTCACTGATTGAGTAAAATGTAATACAGTTCAGTATAATGCTTGTGTCTTTTTTACTTCACAGGGGGAGAAGGGTGATATGGGAGTAGCTGGACCAATTGGGCCTCAAGGCATCCCTGTAAGTGCTGTTCCAGAGCACACTTTAACATTTCAAATATTGTAATGTTTCCAAACCACGTATAAGTGCATACAAATGAAAAATGAACCATCAGTAACATCTCTCCCCCATTCATTCAGGGTTTAGTAGGACCACCGGGATTAAAAGGAAACCGGGTAAGATTATAAATGCAGTCTTGATCATAGTTTGTTTGTAGTATATGTTATTGTAACTTATAAGGGACAATAACATGAGTCCACTTTCTTAAGATAAAGGGATGGACCATATTTCTAAACCAGCATGAATCTGCCAAACTTGAAGATTTAGCTACTGTCCAACATAAAAAAAGTGTGGTTATTTAATTGTTTTTAATGAAAAATTATGCAATATTAATTGTAATTGTTATGCTTTTTTAAAATCAATAAAACAAGCGGAAGCATGCTGGGTATAAGAAATTAGAATGGCTACTGCTTACTGCTAGAAAATAAGTTTCCATATACAGTGAGGTCTAAAAGTCTGAAAATAAGAAACAGAAAGAAATATATTATGCTTAAACCTGGGGAAGATTTGAGATTTTGAAAAATAGCATAAATAATGAGTAAAATATAATTTCTGTACTATTTATAAGTCATTATTCAAATACAATTTGAGTGATCATGTGACTTTGTGTGCAGTTTGAAGTACAAGATGCACTTTCATTCTCAAATCATGATGAATAAAGCATCATGATTTACACACACATGAAATTCAAGTTAGATTTATTCAATCAACAGTTGAATTTATATTTTTTTAAAAATATATTACATTAAAAATGCAGTCTTTTGGATGCCACTGTATATGTTGATCATGATTTAAACATAAATTCTTATTCCAGAACATTTGTTAGTTTTTATATATGTTATGTCTTATATATGTTTATATATGTTAGTTTTTATATTTGTTAGTTTCTCAGTTATTCTCTTTTTGCAGTTCTTATTTTTTTTAATATACACTGTCCTCCAAAAGTTTGGAAACACCCCTGGCAAAGTGTGGTTTTGGACGACATCAGCATAAATCCTTGTCATTTTTTGGTGCAAATACATTAAAGTAACTTGACATTATCATTGAAGACCAGCAATAATAATTTTACATAATAATGGCAATATATACATGTCAAAGTCAGACATGCCCCTTTGTCAGCTGTGATACCTGGTTACTGGTTTAAACTTGGCCCAGGTTTTTAAAAGATTTTTGGGTCGGCACACCTTAATAGCTTCAACAATTGATTGCCAATTAAGTTCATAATACAATAATACAATTTAGGCCCAGATTATGCAGAGCTGTAATAGCCGCTAATGGTGGACATTTTGATATGCTAATGGTGGATATGTTTTCGTAGTTTGTGTTGTCCCTTATCAGTGCAAAATTATCACAAATTAAAAAAGGAATCATGCCAATATTGTCCAAAACCCCACTTTTCTAGGGCGTTTCCAAACTTTTGGAGGGCAGTGTATATACAAATTTAGTATATAGACACATAACAGACAAAAAAGATATATATATTTTTGCATGATTAACACAAAAGCTGGCGTGTGATATAAATGGCTAAAGTGTAAAACCTGCAAAAGATTTATTATTATAAAAAAAAGCAAACATGTGAATAGACCATTGCTTTTCTATGCTTTTCCTATGCTTTCATCCTCCTAGACTATATGCCTCGCTCCTATTAACACTAATTTCCTCAGTTAATGACTGAATGTTTCCCGCCTTGAATGTCAGGACATGTCAGTGCTCCTCCCAGCATCCTCCACTTCAAGACCAAAAAACTCAATTAAACTGATCGGTATTGGATAAATCTGCTCAGTGGAAGGTGCTGTGGAGGACCCTTGGACACGGTGCTGTTTTTACTCTTGTCCTTTCCTTGTCTTCCTCTCTTTTTTTTTCCACAGGTCTTCCTATCCCCTTTTCCTCCCCCCCGCACCCTGGCCTGTGTCCGTGGCTCTTTTTGCTGAGTCGGGCCGGGTCGTCCTCTCTGTCCCCTTCTCACTCCCTGGCCTCCTCCTGCTCCTCCTGCATCCTAATGTTGTAGCCTGGGTTAATACTCCTCCTCTTCCTCACCTCTTACTTTTGTTCATATCCTTCACTGACCTCCCTACCAACCTGCGTTCATTTTCTCCCAATTACTCTAATGCACAGAGTTCTTATTGTTCCAGGAAAGCCTCATCTGGATCTATTTTGAAAAGGCACATAACCCAGAAATGTGGGAAAAGGCATTATGTCAGTGTGGGGCTCATTTTAACATCCTGATGAGAGTATTTAGGAAAAACACTCCAGCCGGGAGCCAAAGGTTCAGAAACAGTCTTAAAGAATCAGTATTTGTCAAACAAGATTAGAAAATGAGCTCCATGTTGATTCATAATGTATGTTTTTTTCTTTCCTCCTTTAAGTATTAGAATAACAGTCATGATGAGAGCTGTGCGGAATGTTAGAACTCTGTATCTTAGCTTGGATAGAACCCACTTTGGAAGACTTAGAAAGCTTAAATGTAATAGTTTCCTCCGAAGAACCTTCAACTTCGCGTGCAGACTTTAAGATTAATCACGAAACCAAAACCAAAGCTGGTTTTAATTAGTAATAAAGAATAGGCATATTGATTAAACTGTTTAAGTGCCACTTCAGCTTTTGTAAATTAGCCTTTGTAATTATATTTCATTGACTCATAAGTTTTACATGGAATCAATCAGAGATTGTCTGTTGGAGCCAACATCTGATGGCAATATCAGGGAATAAAAATATAATATTCGTTCTGTTCAAAAGTAATCACCCAATACCTCATTTACTTCAAAAATGTAGATGTAGGGCTCAAAAATAACACATTTTAAGTAATCTTTTTAAGCAATTCTAGTTGCCACATTAAATTAAAAATTGACAGTAAAGGAACATTTCTAATGTTACAAAATATATTTTTTAATTTTATTATATATTTTTATTTATATTCAATCATTCAATTTTATTTATAAATGCTGTTCTTATTCCTCAGAACATCCTGAAAAAAAAAATAATAATAATATGTTTCCATAAACACTGTAAGCAATATGAGTGTTGTCAACAGTTTCTTGAGGAAATTGTCATATTAGAATGATTTCTGATGGATCATATAAGACTGAAGACTGGAGAATTTAATTTAATTTAATTTAATTTAATTTAATTTAATTTAATTTTGCACCACATGAATACATTACATTTTAAAATATATTAAAACAGAACATTGCTTTATTTAATGTTTTTTTTTATTTATTTATTTTTTTATCTGATTAATTTACCCTTGAGACATAACTGACTTCTTGAAAAAAATGTATTTATTCATTTTATTACATTAAAAATATTTATTACATTAAAAAATGCTTTTAGTATTTTTCCTCATTAAAATAAATTTTGCTTTCAGTATTTTTGCAAATAAATTTTTAAATATTGTATTTTTTATTCAGATTTCATTCAATTTAATTATAAATATATAATTATACAGTTTATACAATTATAAATGCTGTTCATATTCATCAGAGCATCCTGAAAAAAAGAATTAATTTTATTTAATTATTTAATTTAATTTAATTTTGCATCACATTAATAAATAAATTAATTAATAATTAATTAAATTAATTTACCCTTGAGACACACACACACAAATTGTACTGACCAAAAGGCAAAAAAAATCTTATTCATTTTTAAACATTCATTACATTAAATAAAAATATTTTCAGTACATTTCCTCATTAAAACGTTTTGCAAAAAAATAAAATAAAATTAAAATTATGTTACCTTATGTGTTTCACAAGATTCCATTGATGTCAATGGCATTAAAAAACACAACAAATAATAATAATTGTAATATATTAATATTATATGTATTGTGAAAAGTGCTATACAAATAAATGTGTCTTGAATTAATCAATTAAACGAAAGTCTGCACACTAACCAAACTGGCTGATCTCCTTCTCCTTAACCCCTCCACTTACCCTCCCTAAATTATCCCAATACTCATCATAGCTCCATTCAAAAACACAGCTACTCTTAGAATGTCTTGTAGAGCATCCAAAGTGTCTTACAGTTATTCTTAGTGATGGTGCTTTTCTTACTAGTACTGCTATAGTAGACTAGGAGGACTAAATTCTGACTTTGTTGAATGCACTGTTGTTTGCAGGGGGAGAGGGGCAAGAAAGGCAACAGGGGGGCCAAAGGGGATAAGGGAGACCAAGGAGCCCCGGGATTAGATGCCCCGTGTCCGTTGGTATGTCTTCGATTCAACGTGCAGCACTAAGGCAAAAGGAGACCTCCCGAAAGCCATGTCTCCTTATGTCTTAATAAACACTAACAGCTGCCCAGAAGAGTTCTGGTCGAAGTCATATGTTACTCATGCATTACATTAGAACTATTATAGATTGGGATTTGAATTAAAAATGACTAGGCACCAGAACTCTCAATGGGATTTTTGCTTTTCAGGATTAAGACTGACAGGAATATGGTTCTGCTGAACACAGTAGGATGGAGCCACTAGTTCTAGCTGGACTAAGTGAGTTTTCAGCCCTGTGGATTCAGTGAGTCTCTTCCTGTCAGTCGAGGGTGCGGTGTGCTCTGATGCTGGAGCAGAGCGGCCAGTGTGGCTGGACAACAGGATGTTTATATGATTGATTTCATGAACAGGGTTTCCGAGGCTTTAAAGGGGAGAAAGGTGAACCGGGGCTGCCAGGCCTGGATGGGCTAGATGCCCCGTGTCCTGTGGTATGCTGCTGTCTATCCCTTTCCTTATTCCGCATGCTTCCTGCCTTCCTGAAACTACAATGCTTTCTAATTGCATTATGCTTCAGCACAGCCTGTTTAAGGAATGGAGAGAGAATAGTTACTGTAAATGACAGGAAATGCTTGCATGCATCTGTATTAATATCTATTAACTCTGTTATACCTATATATTTTGAACGAGTAGTTCACCTAAATATCAAAATACACTCTTCATTACCTTCATCCAGGGTCATGCAAGATGTAGATGAGATTGTTTTTTCATTGGAACAGATTTGGAGAAATGTAGCATCACATCACTTGCTCACCAATAGATCCTCTGTAGACTTCAGTGAATGGGTGCCGTCAAAATGAGAGTCCAAACGGGTGATAAATACATCAGAATAATACATAAGTAATCCACACCACTTCAGTCCATTAGTTATTATCTTGTGAAGTCAAAATCTGCGTGTTTTTAAGATACAAATCTATCATTACTACAGTGATTTTAAACCATGGCTTCTAAACAAAATACAAGTCAAGTATCCATAACAGCACTTCCTCTAGTGAAAAAGACCCTCCACCGATTTATTTGTTTATAACTGTTTTGTACTGTTTTTGCTTGTAAACAGTGCTTGATCTGTGCATATTTCTCCCCTAATTAAGACAAGATGACTTTTTTTTCACTGGTGAAAGCAGTATTATGGATAGAGGACTCATATTTTAGTTAAAAAGTCTTAATGATAGATTTGATTTGTTTCTTACAAACACATAGATTTTTATTTCACAAGACATGAACTGATGGACTGGAGTCATGTGGATTACTTGTGGATTATTGTGATTTTTTAATCATATGTTTGGAATCTCATTCTGACGGCACCCATTCACTCCACTGGTGAGCAAGTGATGTAATGCTACATTTCTCTGAATCTGTGCTGATGAAGACCAAGTTCACATCTTAGACGACCTGAGGGTGACAAAATTTTTAGCTAATTTTCATTTTTGGGTGAACTATTCTTTTAACTATCAGCTGTTCTTAAAAGTGTTTCAACTCAATTTTTTATATAATAAAATAATTTGTAAAAAGTCTAACAGTTTGTTTTCACCAAAACACAGGTTTACGTTTCTAAATTTCTGTTGATTATGAATATTGACATTGAAAATATTTAGACTAAAATAGGATGGTTGTTACTTAACTACTTTACTGTTTAATGTTTAACATGACTGCATGTGTTCCATTTTCATTTCTCTTTGTCTGTGCATCTAATATTCTTACTCTAACCCACATATTGACTAAATAATCCCTCACTACATTTCACCATGTCTGTTTCAGTCCAGTAAATTGAAGCACCCTGGGTCACCACAAATATCTGCATGAGGGAATGTGTTTACTGGAAATATCTTGTTGCAAAAAGCAAGCATCTTAACTGCTCATTATTTTCATGGATACCAATTTACCTGATTGGTTATTGTCAAGAATGAAAACACATCAAAGGGTCATGAACTGCATTTTTTATTATTTTGTACTGTTCTCTGAAGTCCACTTATCGTCATCTTAGAATTATAAGGTTCTATCTGATATTTTTGTAAAAACTCACATATTCACATATTCTTAGTCGGTGACAACTTATTTACATTATGTGATGTGTCTTTTGTAAGCTGTGTACATTTTGGGCCTTTTTTTAGAAAACAGAAATGGTTCTATCTACAGAAGTCTATGGAATACCAAAACGCTGAAGCTTACTATCTCAAAAGTGCTCAGAATGCAAACAGAACCTTATAATTCTAAGGCGACATTATAGTGTTATCAGTATTCTACATCTATATCAATATTTTACAACAAAACATCTTAATTTAGGCTATTTTCTATCCTGTTTTTAACCCCCCTCATCAGAACGCTCTGTTTGAATAGGCGTGGCGGATTGTAAACTCCGAAGTAAACGCCCACTGCTATGATTGGCTAACAGTTGTGTATGTTTGACAGCCTACATCCTTCACAGATGGACGCTGCTGTGATTTAGGTCAAAAATGCAAATTCTCAGTACAAATGAAACTATCTGTAACAACAGACAAAGCAATAGTGACCACGTAATAAAAACAATTACATTACTGTTGGATCCAATATAGTCGGCACATCATCGCCTTTTAGTTTCTGTCTTTCTGAATATTCTGCGTGGAATTGTGCCATGTAAACGAATCCACAGTAAAATGACGTGAACAAAAGACCAAGTTCTTACTGACGCGGTCTGGATCTTCATGAAAAATAAAGTTAATCCACTCTTTGCTAATGCTGGGATCAGGAGGAATACCATAAAAAGACTTGCCACTGAACAGCATCTTGTTGTCTTCGGAGCCACCTTTATGGTTTGGTTTCTGCATAGACCTGCCTTTGTCTCTCTTGTTACCCACCGTTGGTGGGGCTAAACAGGCAGCAATGAGCAGCAGGCGTTGATTCTCTGCTGAGTTGCAGTGTTTAGCCACACTATTACGTCACTGTCGTTTTGGCAGATTCTGTTCTGAAACTTTTTGTTTTTATAGTACAGTGACCTCTTGAGTCCAGGACACACCAAGCCAGTTTCAAAGAACTAGTGGCGACAAAAGCTGACAGTGTTGTGGCCTCGGACCAAAAAGCTGCACTTGAACACACCGCACAGACTACAACTGACTGCAAACTATGTCTGTGTAGGCAGTTGTCGGTAGTATATATTCGTCATTCGTTAAACAAAAAAGAGAAACCGAAACAATGATATACCGGATATACATAGATATACGAAACGTAAACAAAGCAGCGCTTGCAGTTATTGCATGATGTTATGAAAATATTCAAATATTGCAGTACTCGGGATAGATCACGTAACATCGTTTTAATTCTCCGCCACTGACTCGTTCGCTAAACTGAGCATCCAATCAAAGTTCTCACTCCTGCTGACGTGTGGAACACACTAAACAAACTAGCCCGACAGACGTTGGCCGACGGCCGACCGTCTGCTTGGTGTGTCCCAGCCTTTACATGTCAAAATATCAAGGAAATTTTGATTTCTCACCTCATGACCCATTTGAATTTAATGCATAATTGAATACATTAGATGTGCATACTGTGGATTGATAGATAGAATAGTATAAGTATTATAAAATTATAGCTTCAGTAACCACTATGTATGTTTTATGTGTATATGTGCATGGACAGTCATCTGTTGATTGATTGATTGATTGATCAACCAGCTTACTGCAAAGGGGGAATGGAAATGTATGTTTCAAAAGTGACTTCTGAAATGATTATGTATACTGTATCTGCACAGATACAGTTATGTCTCCCTTCTCAAGGAAATACCATTCAAGAATTCTTACCATTTTTTCACCACTCATCTTCTTTGTTTTAGGGTGACGATGGTTTGCCAGTACCAGGGTGTTGGAATAAAGTGAGTTCTAATGACTGATCATATTAACATTTTGCTTTTAAATAATTGTGCCCATACCATCCAGACTATGCTATAACTCATGCTATGAATTCATGATATGGAGGTGTAGATTCAAAGTTAATATATTTACTTTAAAATAGGGATGTGCCCAAATCCGAATAGGCTACAGTGTTCGGAAAGGAAATGACGTACTACGGAAACCCTAAAGTGAATAAATACGAGATGGGAGGAAAAAAAAATATATATTTTAATGCTTTTTCTCACAATTATATCGTTGGGTAATTATACTGTATATCAATTGCGGGCATCAGGGAATCGCTATTAAAATCGCTTTTGATTGCATGCTCGCTTTTTACTTTCACTTTCGAGATCGTCTTATCAGTCATCTTTCCTCACTCTGTTTATGTGGTAAGTTAAATTTTATGTACTGTAATGTAACAGGCTACCGCTAGCAAGCAGCTAACCCTGTCCTTTTAGTGGCTCCGTAGAACGCATTATTAATTTTCTGTGCCTTTCCGAATACAGGTTCACTATTTTGGCACATCCCTACTGTAGAATATGTAATCATAATGTAATATAAATTGGTTTGTGTAGAAATAATTTTGAGCAGTACTCGTTGTTTGATGTAAGATTTGTTGTTGATTCGATATCTGATAGGAATAACTCTATACCTCCATTTGCTTGGAAGGAATGTGCTTGAAAATAACACAATCTTTTTGCCTCTTGTTTTGCAGTGACGTTAATTCCTGAGTGCCGTGTGTGATTGTAAATAGAATATTTATTTTTGTACTTTTTTTTTTTTGCCATTGATCTGTTATATTGACGGAAAATACAGCAAACCATAAAAATACTGGCAGGACTTTTGTACAGATGTTTATTTTTATTACTGGTAATGTTGTTTATGTAATGGCCTTTATACTGTACCTATGCATTATGTCAAAATGTTTCGATGGAGGAAGAAATATACTGTGGCAGCATATGCATGATATTTGTGCATTATGTTAACTGATAAGTGCCTATTAACTTATTGTATCATGGTGTTTTAATGTGTTGTGTCGGACCACGCTGCACTGATTAGTGGGGCTGGAGTTACAGATTGGCCTTGTGTGTAAGAGGAAACCCTTTGCTCTGAGATTAACATGTTCACACCACACCTAATGAGCTTACACTGTAACTGCATATGTTTACTGAACACTCAAAGTCCATATTACATGCAGTAGATTTATCAAGTCAGTTGTTTCATATGAGTTGCAGTGCATAAATTATAAACATTTGCACTGCGTGGCTTATTTAGTGAGCATTTCAGACTGTTTTCTCCATACTCACCTGCCATTTTTTTTTTTTTTTTTTTTTGCCAAATATATTACTGCAAAAACTGAATTAGTGAATGGATTTATGTAAAGAGTGCTTTACCTTGATGGGCTTCATGTAAATATGCTTAAAACTTGCCCTTTGAGCAGCTATTTTTTTTCTCTATCTCTATTCTTATCTCTGGCAATTTAATATTATAGTAGATACATGTAATTTACATACTTGGGCAATGAATTTAGTCTTAATTTATCTCGTATATATTGCTGCTCACTGTTAAACACATATTTGTGTTTGTTAATAAGCATCAGCACAACCATTCAAAAGTTTGGGGTCAGTATTTTATTTATTTATTTTTTAACGATAATAGTACATTTATGCAGCAAGGATGCATGAAATTGATCAGAAGCGTCACTAAACGACTTTTCAGGCAGCGAATCAGCATATTTCGAATGATTTCTGAATGATCATGTGATTTTTTTTTTAGAAAAAAATTTAAAATATATGCAGTTATTTTAAATTGTAAAAATATTTTGCAACATTACTCTTTTATTGTATTTTTGATTAAATAAACCCTCTGTATAAATATAAAAGACTTCAATACCGACTCCAAACTTTTTGAATGCTAGTGTATGGCCCATTTTACCTCATCAAGAAAAATGAAGAATCAAAAACCAACTAAGTTAGTATTATAAACATTCCATTTACATCATATGTTTATTCCCAAGAAATATCAGGGTCATAAAGGCCTTTAGCTAAAATGGGTTTGTTTAATTTGTTTTATGTTCATTCAGTGTTGAAGTGGATTGTGTAGAATTGCTGCTGCTTACATTGACAAGCTATTCGGGTTCCATTTTGCCAGTTACTATCAAGTTAAGCATGGTTTGTAATCATCAGTGTCTATAAACTCTTTATCTGTCTGTAATACCTCATACTAACATGTGCCTTAATGCTTTTAATGCTCTGCCAAAGTAGTTTTGAGACATATCTACAATGTCAAAGAAGCTATGCTGTCAACATGAGGAATATAAGATAATAAATGGCTGTAAAAAGCCAAAACGTTTCCTAACACGTCTTATTTATTCATACATTCTAAGAAGATTTTCATTCTTTAACTGCTTGTTTACATAGCGATGACATGATGTTTACACAGAGACTAGGAAAAATTAACACCCTCTGGATGTTTTCATGCTACAGTTGTGATTGTTATTGTGATATGCATCTGACCAAAGTTTGAAAACTGCATCATTGGCTTTCAGTTATTTTATATACACGCATGCTGTGTGAGGCCTTCTCCATGTCATTATTGCAGACAGCCAATACAAATGTGTGTATTTCTTTTATTAAAAGGGTCAGAATCCGTTCCAGCTTGCCAAGAAGTAATCCTGCAGTGGTATCCTCGAGGTTCTGGTTCGATTTCCTTCGTAGCAACACAAAAACTTGAAGAGATTTTGGGAGATCTTTGAGTTTGGCCTGCTCTTTGGTGGCTGTTTGAAGGATTTTGTTTCCTGTAGTACTGAAAAGGCTCCAGAGGGCGGCAGATGTGAGCGGACTGACACTGACTGGACTACAGAAAAGACAAAAATGCAAGAAGTAGCCTGTCCTTTCTCCAAGTTTTACGCTCTTTTCTTTCTCTTTTATATTATTCACTATGTGAAAGAAACATTTTAGCACATTTCGTTCCTTGTTGATGACGATGTTAAATAATGTTTGTGATCAGAGGATCCAGCGCAGCTCGTTGAACATCCAGATGTGGAGTGTTCTTGTGTTTCCAGACAAACCAAAGAAAGACAAAATCTTTGATGATTCCTGATTCAAACTATCACTGCCTTCTGTCGAGAGTTGCAGATAGAATGTAACCTCACACTTCACTCATACTCGCATTTATTATTAATATTTAACATAGTGTACATAGCCATCCTGCTTTGCATTATGCATACATGTGAGTATACATTCATACAACATAATGCTGTGCTTGTGCATAGCATAATGTTTTAGCCTACCTTTAAAAGATGAACGACTATCATTGAAACGCTCAATGTACCAACTAAATGTTACTTTTCAAAAAACTGAATAGCTGTTTGCAACGTGGGCATTTTATGGTTGCAAATGCATGCAACATTTCACTGCTGTAAACATAGATGTCAGTGCTGACTCCATCTGTATTTTGCCAACTCTTTGAAATGAAAAACTGTTTGCAGTTTGTTTGGGTGAATCTACTCGTACAGAACGATTGTACTTTTCAGAACGTTTTGGGGCAGCTAAAACAACAAATTTAAACCAGCAGTGACATATTGGGCGTTTAATTTATCATAGTTTCCACACATGTTTGACCTTCAGATAAACTATTTGTTTATATAAAGCTTTTATGCCTACGACTGATTAGAGTAAACCTCTTTTATGACATAAATCTAATTTTGGTTGTCCAATATGCAAGTTATTATTATCAGGATCACAAAATATGCAGTATAGAGGGTTTACACTTACGTGACGGTGTGGTCAGTAACCCGGATGCGTAGCCATATTGGAGGTGCTTGGATGTAAACAACAGCATTGATTGCATGGTTAATGTACTATTGAATATGTTGTTCTGCTAATTTATGCTGTCTAAACCAAGGAAAAAACGTGTGGAACCTGCTAAATCATATAGAGAAGGTGCGAAAAAGGTGAATTGTTTGACGAACTAAAGTTAATAGGCCGTAAAGATATGTAAAGGCAGTATTAATTAAGATATTCAAAAACAAAAACAAAGTCTAATATTTCACCTACCTGACTGGAAATGATAAAAACAAACACAAATGTTGTCAAGATTCGCCAACCACAAACACCTTTTGTTCCTCAGACACAGGGTTGCCAGGTTTTCGCAACAAAACCCGCCCAATTGCTACTCAAAACTAGCCCAAAACTAGCCCAATCGCATTCCGGGGGGTAAAATACATGTTTTTTGGCGGGGTTCCCCTGGTAAAATTCGCATTCCAGGGGCTAAATATCACATTATTGACATTGCTTCAACCCGTGGACATGAAAAACAATCCGCGGCAAGAGTGTTAAAGTAGCCCAATTCTACTGCTCACAGTTTTTTTGCACTCTTCTGCTTGATTTGTTATAACTTTTGGCAGTCTATAGTACTCCATATGTTTTTCCTGGTCCAACCGATTAGTACAGCCCAAAACATTACATTAATTGACCATTTTCAGCAGCAATAATCAGCAAAATATGAGAGTTTTGTTCATTTCAGTGGAATTGTTTACGTTCAGTGCCTCCAATATGGCCGATTAATGGCGCATTGTGAAAACACTCTATGGGATGACAACACCACATCAACCATAACAAGTTTTGTGAGGGAAATTAATTTTTAATTTCTTTAAAAAAAAAAATGACATGGATTAACATGGTTTAAAAAAGAAAAATTTGATGTAGTGTCATATGTACCAGCAGCTATGTTTTTTTTTTTTCTTCTTTTTTTTAACCTAATGCAAGCATTCCTTACTTTGACTGTTTCAGACAAAGACTGGTTGTATATAAACCCACTGTAAATGTAGAGTTTCATGAAATCTTCCATTCTGTCAGTTTTAATAAATGTAGGTGTTATCCAGAAAACAAGATAATTATTATTTAAGTCAAATGAGTTTGGATTCAACTCATTAAAACCTGAAAAAAAACCTAATTTCTCATCAGTATACGCTGATAGCACACGTGATCTCGGAGACGTCTATTTGATGTCTGCATTTACATCTGCAAGATGTATTTTTTAGATTGTTTGCTCATCTGCAATAGGACGTTTCCTACCAGATGTCAAATAGACGTCTATTAGATGTCTTTAAGATGTTTATGATTTAGTATGTAAAACTGACATCTTACAGACATCTGCCAGATGTGTGTACACAGCAGATGCTTTCCAGATCAAGCGATCTTTAACAGACGTCTTGCAGACGTACGTGTGCTATCTGGGTAGGTTATTTTCATGGGCATCAGAATTAACTCAGTTATTAAGAAATGAAAAATAATGTTAACATGTTTATTTAAACTTTGATTTCTGGATTATAAATGACTGAGAATCTACTTTTTGTTTTGAAGACATTAAATTGTATGATATGTGTAAAAAATGTCATTTCATAATGATACACTCTTAAAAATAGAGGTTCCTAAGTGGGTTATCGGGGCTTATTTTCACTTTTTAAGGGTCTTGACAATATGATATTCTGGAGATTAAAAAAAAAAGCTCTTGATTGATTTTTAGGATCTTTAAATCACAAAACATCTATATGTTTTACATGTATTCATTCAGCAGTTGCTTTTATCCAAAGCGACATACGGTTTAGTATTATTATTATTTTTAAAAATTGCCATCTGGCTGTAAATCATACTGGTTTATGACATCAGGCTATAAATCCCTTTTACTTGTAACCTTTATTTTTAAGTGTGTTGACATCTGTATATTTACACACATGCATTATTTTAAGTGGGTACATAATAGTTAATATTTACAACAAATATTAGATTATACTGCCAAAAAGAAGATAAATACTTGTTCAGTTATCATCTGAATTTTGTTGCAAATACTAATCATTCTGTACCCACTCACGTCATGCAATTTTCAAAAAACAGGATGAATCAGACCTTATGCACTCTGTATTATATTAGCATTGGGTGCTTTTTTGACTTTAGGGCATGTTGTAAAGTGTTTTCATTTTATTGTGCACGAGGCATCGTTTCTTTTATTCTCAGTATAATTTTGCACATTGAAGTGTGTGTGACTTTTTTCCATGTCTTGAACAAGAATATAATGTTTGTACTGTACATCTTGTATTTTCTACACATTTCCCTTTTGACAAAGATTTTGATCTTGTATTGTCCTTTGTACAGTGTACTCTTCAAATAATGTGTCACTCTAATATAAACATCCTGACCAGACTTAAATCTGCGACACAGCATTATTTAAAGGAACAGTTCGCCTGAAAATGAAAGTTAGTTGAAATTTTCAAGATGTAGATTTGGGTGCTATCATAATGAGAACAAACAGCTTATAATAACATCACAATAATCCACACAACTCCAGTACATCAGTTAATGTCTAAAATATGACTCCATAATCCATAATATTGTTATTCCATTGTTTTTATCCGCTGTTTGGACTCTCATTCTGACGGCACCCATTCACTGCAAAGGATCTATTACAAGTAATGTAATGCTAAATTTCTACAATTCTGTTCTGATCTTGTATGGTCTGATGGTACATTGCAAATGTTCATTTTTGGGTGAACTATATATATTTTTCTTTGAATAGTCAGTTATTTCCCATATTAAATATTGACCTTTAATGAGGAGTACACTTTCAAAACAGCTGTCAAGTTCAGCTAGGAACATTAACCAAACTTGTCAGTTGTAGTTTCTGATGCCAGTTTATTCTTGGATCATTCTGATCTCTGCATCACACACTGCCGACGTGAGCACTGCTGTATTTTAAGCTCAGACTTTGTTCACCTGCTGCTCACGAACACATTTTTCTTTACATTTTTCATCAAGTGTGTTTCATACAGAGAACAAATATATTATCAAACATTTTGTGTGCTATCTTTGATACTGTTGTTGTACCTAATTGAAAATGGATAAGAGGGCATTTTTTTCTGTGCTTTTACAGGAAGTGCAAATGCAAGATGAATTGCAACCACTTGCATGGTTATTATGCATCTACTTGTATACATTTACATTTAAAGTGGCAGTCTGACTAACATGTTACTGTCTTTTTGACTAAATGTTGACTCTAGGGTTGTTTATCTTTTCCTTCCATTTCCCTTCTTTGAAATGTTCAAAATCAAGCAGTGAATTAATATGTAAAAGTTGATTATTGTTGATTCAATATATGACACCAACATTATTATTTAAATTTTGTTACAGTCTTTTAGTGTATTTCCCTTTTGAAGAGTATCTAGCTTTTTGTTTATTTTTTCAAAAAGACATTAGAACTGTATTAGCCAGTGAAATAAAGGAAATGGAATAATGAAAATGCACCGTCTGAACTTTTGTTTGACAATTAAATTGTGGGTTTTAAATAAATGATAAAACAGAATTAAAGGGATAGTTCACCCAAAAATGAAAATTCTGTCATTAATTACTCACCCATATCATTAAACATAGGCAGTTCACAGCAGTCCAGTCTGTGGAAGACTTATTTGTTTTTGTATTCTGTCTTGTATATTTTTAGGTTTATATCATGAGTTTATAAGTGTTTAAAGGGGTCATCGGATGCCCATTTTCCACAAGTTGATATTATTCTTTAGGGTCTTAATTAAAAGTCTATAATATACTTTGGTTAAAAATTATCAATGGTTGTGTAAAACAACACCCTTTTTACCTTGTCAAAATCAGCTCTGCAAACATCATCCTGTTCTGGTCGAGGGTGCTTTAAATGTTAATGAGCTCTGCTCACCCCGCCCCCTCTTCTCTCTGTGGAGTGACGAGCCTGTTTACTTTAGCCGTATTTAGCTGCTGTAAGTGAAGCTGGATCACGAATGATTTGTGCGAACATAGACGGATATATGTAGATCAGGAGACGCATTCCCCTTCACAAACAAACATAATCCGCTGCATCTTCAGCGGCTCAGATGTCGGGAGTAAATGACGACCACTATGTTCATTATTACATCCAGCAACACAACACTTCAATCGGAGATATTCTTGTCTAACTTACATCCCTGCTCTGGCATCAAAACAATGGAGGTCGGACGGTTACAGCTGATCTGAGGTAAGACGCTCATATCAATCAACTATCATGGGAGCGGCGTCACACCGACAGGCATCTGAGAATGGCTCGATCTGGAAAAGGGGATATTATTTTACAGATTAATTAAAAACCACTGCATGGATTTTTATCATTATAGGGTAGATTTGTACATACACTGCCAACACACATTAATGTTCAGACAACATGAAAAAGTGAACTTTGCATCCGCTGACCCCTTTAAATCAAGACAACAACACAAGAATCATTCAGTTTCAGCTCTGAGCTTACTGCATTTCATTAAATATCATTTAATGTATTTTGAACTCTTTGGTCATTTATTTTCCTCATTACTTAATAATAATATGTATTTGATTTCTGATAAATATGGTTTATAGCAGGTGTTAACAGTGACTAACAACCATTACTAATGAAGGGTGGGGTCGGGTGGGGATGCTAAAAACCATTAAATGGCCATGAAACCCCAGAACGCATTTTTTGACAGATATGTACAGACTGCATTTCAGTGAAAACACTGCACATAAATGTTATCAAAAAGTGGAAATTGTTTTTTTTTTTTTTTTGAGCAATTTTCATTTCAGATGTGACGTAGAGCCGGCCCTCTGCATGTGTTAAAGGTAGGCTGCAGGGGTGGGGGGCCGTTTCTACATCACTCGTTTCTGAGCGCTTTTCTGCATTTATTCATAAGGAAGAGCTTGTTCAACCCAATCACTGAGCTGACTTGGTCAGAACGCCAACTCCTGCATCTAATAGGCTACAAATAATAAAACTAATACAGAAGAGAAGAAATAGTTGAATAAAGCGGTTATTTTTCTTTTGTTTGTGCACAAAAAGTATTCTTGTAGCTTCATAAAATTACAGTTGAGCCACTGATGTCACATGGACTATTTTAACAATATCCTTACTACCTTTCTGGGCCTTTAACGTAGTTGTGTTGCTGTCTGTGCAGGGTTAAAAGCTCACATTTCATCAAAAATATCTTCATCTGTGTTCCGAAGATGAACAAAGATCTTACGAGTTTGGAATGACATGAGGGTGAGAAATTAATCACAGAATTTTCATTTTTGGGTGAACTGTCACTACATATTATTGTGTAATATGCGGTGTTGGGAAGGTTACTTTGGAAATGTAATAAGTTACAGATTACAAGTTACCCCCCTGGTGAAAAAACCAGCATATGCTGGTAGGTATGTTTTGATGCTGGTTTATGCTGGTCCTTTGCTGGTTTATGCTGGTCCCTGACCAGCAATATGACGAGCATAAACCAGCAAAGGACCAGCTTAAACCAGCATCAAAACATACCTAACCAGCATGTGCTGTTATTTTCACGAGGGCCTCTTTAAAAGTTATTTAATTTTTTTTTTTAACTTTAAAATCCTTTATTACTCATATTAAGATTCATTAAGAAATTTGATTAAGAAATCAGAATTTAGCACTTTTCTTTTTTTTTTTTTTTTTTTTTTTTTTTCATTCTGAGGTTAAATCATAACAAGACACAGTTTAATAGCTATGATAAGCTACTGTTTTTTAAATCAAATCATTGCATATAGCTACGACAGGAAACACTGGAATCTAACAATTCACTTGGGGGAAAAAATATTTAATCTTAAAAAAATAAGATTATTATCTGTGTCTTATACAATGGTGTCTCATTTGCGGAAAGTTGAGATTTACGTTTGCCCTGCCTTGTGTAATGCTGCTCTGTCGCCGCTAGATGTCAGAAGAGCGGACTGTTGATTATGAGCACTCCGTCTCGTTCAGACCGTCCAGCATTTCGAGCGCTGCTGCTGCTGCTGCTGCTTCATGATCCTGTCATTGCCCGCGACTCAGACCGATCGCTCATATGTGGAGCCGCAGCGTTTCTGAATTATCCACAAATTAACAGCAGTGGAAACTACATTACACACTAACAGGTGGTAAGTAGCCTGCAAATCAACATTTGTCTGTCTTCTGCGTTTAATTTCGTTTAATATTAAATTAGCAGATAATTTAAGCCATTTTATTTAATTTAAAGGGCTACAGAGTTCACAGTCTTAAATGACAATCATTTAGTTTTTAAATCAAATGCTGATACTTTAAATCTCAGTGATTTAGATTTTGGATGAGAATATCCAGTTACCCTTGTTCAAGTAGTTATTTATCTCCTATTCATAATCAATAATGTCTTTTTTCGTTAATATCACATTGTCAGATGTGTTTTAAATGTTACAGTTGATTAATTATAACATTAATTAAACTTTATCTTTAGTAAAACTGTAGCTATATTTTCTCTGGACAATAACAGTGTAAAAATATTATTATTATTATTATTATTATTATTATTATTATTATTATTATTAAAAAATAATTCCACAAAATTCAGTAGTCTGAACTGTCTTAATGTCATAAGGTCTTAAAATGTGTTTATTGTCCACATCATTAAATATCATATAGTATTTATAATATGTATTATAGTAATATAGTATTTATAATTTTGTTTGCTGATGTTTTATATACTGCCATTCAAAAGTTTGGGATCAGTAAGATTTTTAATGTTTTTTTAAATATGTCTCTTATGCTCATCAAGAGCATTTATGTGATTAAAAAAAAAAAAAAAAGTAATATTACGGTAATATATTATTGCAATTTAAAAATAACAGTTTTCTATTTTAATATACTTAAAATCTACTTTATTCCTGTGATGCAAAACTGAAATTTTATCAGTCATTACTCCAGTCTTCAGTGTCACATGATCCTTCAGAAATCATTTTAATATTCTGATTTATTATCAATGTTAGAAACAGTTTTGCTGCTGGAACCTGTGATATTTTTTTTCAGGATTCTTTGATGAATAAAAAGTTAAAAGAACAGCATTTATTCAAAACAGAAACATTTTCTAACAATGTAAATCTTTAATATCACTTTTCAATATTCAAATTTCAATATTAACACATTCTTGCTGAATAAAAGTATTAATTTATTTCAAAGAAAGAAAGAAAGAAAGAAATGACTGACCCCAAACTTTGAATGGTAGTATATATTGTTAAAAGATTTCTATTTGAAATGTGTTCTTTTTAACGTTTTATTCATCAAAGAATTCTGAAAATAGTATCACAGGTTTCCAAAAAAAAAAAAAAAAAAAAAAAAGCAGTGCAACTGTTTCCAACATTGATAATAAATCAGCATATTAGAATGATTTCTGAAGGATCATGCGACACTGAAGACTGGAGTAATGATGCTAAAAATTCAGCTTTGCATCACAGGAATAAATTATATTTTAAAGTATATTAAAATAGAAAACCACTATTTTAAATTGCAATAATATTTCACAATATCACTGTTTTTTTCTGTATTTTTAGTCAAATAAATATCTATAAATAATAATAAATGTCTAGATATCCAGCAAATCTGTATTTCATCTTCTGATTGCAGTGGCCAACCAGTGAACCCATTTAAAAGCCCAAAGGCCTCTCTATGGTTCCTAGTCACTCTCTGATGATGGGGAACGGTTCGATCAAAGCCCCTCGGCTAGAGGAGACCTGCCTGGCCTCCGGTATAAAAGAGACCCATGTATGGGAGTCTGTGGAGCCCCTGAAGATCAGGATCGCCCATCTAGAGGGGGAGCTGGCACGGAGGGACCAGGAGCTCCGTGCGCAGGAGAAGCGCTTGCAGAGCCTTCAAAGGGAACTAGAGGCGAAAGTGTCCCAGATCGATAAGCTCCAGGATGCTATCGGGTATAACAACCTCGGACGTTCGCCACCGGCCACGCTGAGGCACAGTCGCAGACTGCTGAGCGTCATCAACCAGGGCTCCACGCGCTTCCACAGAGTGGCTGTGGAGGTGCATCGACGCCTTAAGGCCAAGGAAGGCGTTTCAGCCGAACCCACATCGAGGCACTTCTGTCATGACCACAGGGTCCATCACATCTCCACAGAGAGACGGATCCGCAAAGACTCCGGGTGAGTGTGCTGACACTGATTAGATTGTTTTTTTATTATGGAGTCACTGGAGTCTGACTCTCCTGGAAGGTGGAGACAGGAGTAAGGTTTAGCCAAGCCTTTGTAGTGTCTCCAACCCCAGAGCAGGCATGAAAGCCTGGATTACCATAACACACTCCGAAGGGGATGGAGTGGCTCAAGAGAACACAAAGGGTGGGCCATTTGTATGCATGGGCAGGAATCATTACTGTTTTAATTAAACACGCTCTTGATGGCAGTCTACAAATCTCCAGCACTAATTCATTCATAAGATCCTTTTTAGGTCAGTGGCAAGGCCGTCTTGTTTCAGATGTGGTAATGAGAATCAGTCGTAGTAGTACTGAAGACAAAAAATAGTCTGAAACTGACGTGTAAACGTAAACGTGTCACCAGTGAAGTTTTTAAGCCCTCCAAAAGAAAGAATTAAAAATGTTATTTTGTTATGACATAGGAAGTAAGAATTAAAATTCGCAAAATTAAGTCATTATACGTGTTTACACATTTACACATTATACATTATATACGTACATTATTTTTATTATACATAATTTCAAACTCGTGGAGCATAAAAGAAGGATTTTTGAAGAATGTACATGCTGCTCTGATTCGGTTCATTGTGATTACTCAGAAAAAAACACCAGTATTATCATGAATTCTGTGCTTTACAAAATAGCTTTGTATGAGAAACAGGGCAAAATTTGATGGGAATTAATAAAGTGAAGGAATAATCAATATAATAATTCATAAGAATTTCTTAATTTCTCACTGATCAATTGCGGGTTTGAAATTCATATATGCCGCAATATAATCTTTCGATATGGAATTACTTTTGTGGCAATAAAAATGAACGTAATTTTTCAGGAAACTTATAAACTGAAATTCAATAAAATGTTGAAGAAGAAGTGCCCTCAAGAAGCCACTATACAGACTCTCACGTTCACACATGTAAACACAACAATGACGTCTTCACTTCCAGGTCAAGAAGCTGTCAATCATAAACTCAGTAGCCAATGAGAACACACCTCTGCTAGCCCCGCCTCCACGAGAGATTTGTGCCAGAATGGCGAACGATAACTGAGGGGGCGTAAATGAAAACTTCAGAAGCGTAAATGAAAACTTGAGAAGCATGAATGAAAACTCTGGAATTTTCACTTTACTCTTTTGCTTTTATATTGTAGATTTGTAGAGCTGAAATGACGTGTTTGTTATGTGTGGTGTTGTTGATGCTGCCATGAAAAATGTAATTTCCTGTATAGGATCAATAAAGTATCAATCAGATCAAATATTTGTAAGTACAGATCAGCAAAAGAAGAAAAGAAAAGGGGAAAACAGTTAGCAAAACATGCAGTGTATTAAAAACTTGCTGATTTTTTTATTTTTTTTTTAGTTTCAAAGACATTTTATTCTGTTTCAGTTTGTATTTTCATAAGTTTCTTAAAAAGTTACGTTCATTTTTATTGGCACAAAAGAAATTCCATATTTACACATTTGTGTGCCAGATATGAATTATTTTTTTTTAATTGATTTCAGCTACAGTCTGTTCCTACAAAGAACTTCAGAACACCTGAAATGTGAAGCATCATATGAACTATTTTATGATGCTTTTATGCCATTTTTAGAGCTTGACAGCTGTGGTCATAATTAACTGTAATTATATAAAAAAAGAGTAACACGTACATTCATCAAAATTTTCCTTTTTGTGTACATGTGTACATAGATAGTGAAATCAAATTTTGAGTTTTATTTAACTTGGTATAGTATGGTATCTCTGTGATATATATTTTTGTTCTTTAATGGGTTAGTTCACCCAAAAGGTCAGAAAGGTCATAAGGACATAGTTAAAATAGTCTGTGTGACATCAGTGGTTCAACCGTAATTTTATGAAGCTACGAGAGTACTTTTTGTGTGCAAAGAAAACAAAGCACGCGTTGAAAACTGGCAGGGAAAAGAAGAAATTGCTGAATAAAGTCATTATTTTAGTTTTTTCACACAAAAAAACTATTCTAATAGCTTCATAACATTATGGTTGAACAGCTGACTATTTTAACAATGTCTTCGCTACCTTTCTTGGCCTTAAAAGTGTCAGTTGTGTTGCTGTCTTTGCAGGATCAGAAAGCTCTCGGATTTCATCCAAAGTATTTTTAATTTATGTTCTGAAGATGAACGAAGGTCTTATGGGTTTGGAACGACATGAGCGTTAGTAATTAATGACAGAATTTTCATTTTTGGGTGAGCTATCCCTTTAATCTTACCTGTCGTATCAAACAATCTTGATGTTTTTCCTTTATTGTTGTTGCGGTTTACATCGCCTGCTTTCAAGGGTGTACCATGATTTGGTATCTTTAATTCAGCAGTGTATTAAAAGCAGTCTGAAGTGTTCTGACAGGAGGATCATTCATTATTCACCACCTCCACTTCACTCGGCACTGATGAACCATGCCTTGAAGAAAGCCTTACATAATTAAAGTGTGTCTTTGTGTCTTCTAAAAGGAGATTTGATTTTAAGAGTAAACTCAGTTGCACAAACACTTACCACCTTATTCCAACAAAATATGCATGTAAATAGAAACCTAACAAGCATTTCTATGTATATATATATATATATATATATATATTTCTAAAAAAAATCTTAAAAAGTAGATTTCAAGAAAGCCACATGCTTCAGTTCTTTTTTTCCTCCTCTTTCTGTAGCACTAAGAAACTGATCAATGAAGCCATCATGAACAATGACTTTCTAAAGAAGCTGGAGCCTCAGCACACTCGAGAGATGGTGGACTGCATGTACGAAAAAATCTACGCTGCTGAGCAGCTGGTTATTCAGGAGGGAGAGCCAGGGAACTACCTCTATGTGCTTGCTGGTAAAATCCAGATGTTATTGTAACCTTCTCCTCATATTTTCATATTTTTAGAAACTAAACATTTATATGATAAACAATGTTATTTTTACTGTTCTGCCCATTGGTGCTCTTTTGATTCTCTGTGTCCAGAGGGTTTATTAGAGGTCATTCAAAACGGAAAGCTCCTGGGTCAGATGCGTCCTGGGACAGCCTTTGGAGAGTTGGCCATTCTCTATAACTGTAAAAGAACAGCCACAGTCAAAGGTGTGTGTGTGTGTGTATGTGTGTGTGTTCCTGTGCTCAGTGTTGGGGAAAATTACTCCATAACAACTAACTCCATAACATAACATAGTAACTAATTACTTAGTTACTTTTTATGGAAAGCAATGCATTACATTACTTTTGTGTTACTTTTTGGCAACTGAGCTGGGCTTGCTTATTTATTTTTAATAACAATAAGCAATATTTTTTGGCAACTGTAAAGACACTTTCACACCAAAAGTTAAATTAATAAGCATCAGGCTGAAGGAAATGCCTATGCATTTACACACAATTTCTCTCAACATGGCAACAGGAGAACTGTCGGTGAATAAATCATAAAAAAAAAAGTAACTTGTGTGGCTTATTTGAAAAAGTAACTATTTAAAAATAATGCATTACTACCCTGTTGAAAAAAACTGCATATGCTGGTAGGTGGGTTTGGATGCTGGGATGCTGGTTAGGTAGTTTTCTGATGCTGGTTTATGCTGGTCCTTTGCTGGTTTATGCTGGTCCTGTGCTGGTTTATGCTGGTCCTTGACCAGCAACATGACCAGCAAAGGACCAGCTTAACCCCTTAGCGTTCCTGTCAAACTTAACTCAATGCAAAACATCCCGCCGTTGCAACACTAAGGGGTTAAACCAGCATCAAAACCTACCTAACCAGCATCCCAGCATCAAAACATACCTACCAGCATATGCTGTTTCTTCACCAGGGTTTACCAGTTACTTAAAAGTAACCTGATTACATAACTCACAATACTTGCAATGCATTACCCCAGCACGCTGTGTTAGTGTATTTTTGTGTTTAAATAAGATGAGTAAAAAAAAAAATACTGTAGATAGATAGATAGTACTGTGTTTGTGATACTAGATGACTAGATGACAAGCTGCTATAGGTAGTGATGCTGATACAAATTGCAGTGTGTCATAATAATATGGAGATTTCAGGTAAATTTGGAAACGTTTTTTGGCATTGATATGACCAGTTATCCTGAATGAACCATAATTAAATCTAAACTAATTCCTAAACTAATTCTGCTTCTGTTACTTAAAATCTGTTGGGTGCATTTTTTAAAAATAGTGTTTTCTGTTTTACTTCATATAAGCGCTGGCAAGTCCAAAGCATGATGCAGTCTGCAACATATTGAGTTATATCCAACATGAACTTTTTCTCTATTATTGTTGACCCACTTTTATTGCAGATATTGGATTAGTGTCATAGTCATAGATTTGTGAAGGGGAACTGATGGTGATTGTATTTCATTAGCTGTGACTCAGTCTCACATCTGGGCTCTGGACCGGCAGACGTTTCAGACGATCATGATGAGATCCACTCAGGCCAGACATGAGGAGTACTTCAGCTTCCTGCGCAGGTACATTCATGTCACTAACATTTGTGCATGTTTATCAGCCGTCAGCTTCACACACACACACACACACACACACACACACAGTCTCTTCTTGGCTGCTTCAATGCACATTCCTTTCTGAAAGCATTGGATTAGACTAATGTGCATTCAGCTTATTACTGTGTAGATCTATCACTAATGTCTATCAGTGCATCATAAATTGATGTTTTGACGTAATTGTTAAAATAATGTGGGTTGCTTCAAGGGTTGAATGTCAACATAATCTTTTATGGATTTGGTTGCATGATGTTTTCCTTTAATGCTAATTAAACATTGTTACATTTTTCTTTAGTGTATCGTTATTGAAAGATTTGCCAGAGGAGAAACTTGCCAAAATCATTGACTGTCTTGAAGTTGTAAGTTTGCAGGATTTTATTGTGTCTTCAGGATTTTAATTTGTTTATTGCATGTTTATTTCAGAAATGAAGTATAACCAGATCTTGTTGATTTTTTAATTTTTTATAGGAGTATTTTGACAAAGGAGAGTACATTATTCGTGAGGGTGAGGAAGGAAACACTTTCTTCATCATAGCTAAAGGAGAGGTATGCCTTACTCCATTAACTACAGGGTACAAACAAGAAAACAATAAGTTTTTGAACTTCTGTTTTGAGGTAGCTCTATAGCATCACTGTTAAAAAGTAATTAGTTGGATTTACTTATTGTAGGTTTAACAAAAGTTATTATGTAAATTGTAATGTATGAAGCAGATGTCATAAATGTCAGTAGACAGGCAAGATTTTAAAACGAGTGGTTCTGTAAATCTGTAAAATCGTACCTTCATGTCTTGGAAATACAAACGGCAGATGAAGGACAACAAGGGAGGGACTGAAAAGGAGCGGAGCTACGTAAGGTCTATAGTGTATGATTGCAGAAACAATATAAGTTTTTCTGAACAATGATGGAGCAACACATTTTGTGGGAAAATAAATTATAAGAGTGCTTTGTTTCATTTAACATTGAATAAAAATCAAAAAGAAACATATATTTGTCCTGTAGATTGGTGCGTGCTGAATTTGATGGTATTACCAGAGATTTTAAGATATAGCAGCTAATTTTTTTTTTTTTTCGAACCTTCAGAAAACAACAGGTTTAGCTCAGTCATTTTTTTTGGTCCGGTTTCAACAATCATACATCATTTTGAAGGTTTTTTAATGGAGAATGTGAAAATAACAATAACTCATTTTTGATTTGCTGATTGTGACTCATGATTGATTTGCTCATATCATTTTATGTATTTTATATATACACAATTTTTCCCCCAGTTTTCTGCTGATTTACAGTCTGGAGAAGTTGAGGCTAGTTGCCGAAAGTCAGAGCCAGTCTGCACATTTGAGTTGACAGATTTCATACAAAATCGTGTAGTGTATGATGGTTACAAACTCCAATTTTTTAGCTTTAGAATTCCATCCATTCGGAGGATATCAAACATGTTTGATATTTTCTGCCGATTTTAGAACACATATTGTTTTCATTTGTCAAAGCATCTCCTAGCAACAAGGTGCACGTTTCTGCATGAGTTTGTTGTGACTGGAATAACTTTAAAGTCGGGCCAGTTTTCCTTTGTCACTATTTACAAAGTCGGTGAGTGTATGATGCCTAGTCATTTAAAAATCTGTTTAAATTGGTAGACATCCAAGTTAATCAATAAAAAACCAACCACCTATTTATTATCATGCCAATTAGTGTGGCTTTAGCCCCAGCAGCAGGGGCGTTTTACCCCAAATACCATATCATAGTTGTTTTTAAAAAGTTGATTTAATTTTCTTGAACGAAACTGAAAGACATTACCACGAACTTCGTGTCAAATATATGTTTTTTTAATTTTAATTTTATTTTTCTCATTTGCTACATAAATCTGTAATATTTAAAAAAAAAAATTGATATTATATTAAATTAACGCAAAATCTACTTTGCATTACTTTCTGCATTCACGTCAAGGATCTCAATGAATAAACTTGAATGCACCATTTACCCAACGTGGTGCAACTTTTAGCCTGGTATGCCGTTGTATCCTACGCTTACATGTAATCCTTCAAATATATATCATTATATATATTTATATATTATATCAGTTCAGATTGCAGTCTATCCGCTTTGGCTGCATGAATATGCTTGCGGGAGTCAGCTTACACATTTCCCACTGAGTTCGTGCTTTAATGGGAGTCTATGGCAGAAACCTGTACAATTGATTGTAATGGAGCCAAGACTGATGCTAATTGGATAAGAGACTGTAGATGCATTATTTTTAGTCCCACACAGATGACATTCTCCACTGGTAACCTGTGGGAGTACATGCTACTTGCATGGAAATGAATTTCTCATTTGGCATTGAGCTTTCAATCCATACATTTTTAAAAAGCCTGCTTTTCTATATGACCATAGGGAGCTTTCAGATGAGTGGGACAGTTACAGATGTGATGACGGTGAATTTAGTCAAGTCAAGTAGAACATACAGTATTTTTTTCTTTCTTTCTTTTTTCACAGGTGTTAGTAACACAGACTACAGAAGGCTTTTCCGAACCACAGGAGATTAAGACTCTTGGTGTGGGTGATTACTTTGGAGAAAAGGCTCTCATAAGGTTTGGAGTCAGCATAATTTGTGTAAAAAGTGTCTTTAACAATAGTGAACACAACCAACAATGACTCATTTGTGATTGTGGACTTCCTGTAGGCCAGAAAAAAAAGATTAATTCCATATTTGTAGGCATGGATGTAGGAGGTGGAATGTCAGTCATCTGAAAAGATGTTCAGTCTCATTGTACCACTGTTGAAGAGCGCACTCAGTACTGAAATAACCACAGAACGCTCACACACTTAGATGCAGGAGAGCCACTTGTCATTTACTAATTTGTAATAATGATTTAGATTCATTTAAAGCTCAGATGAAGAGCTCTCAAATGGGGACTAGCAAATGAGGATGTTTTTCAGGATGTTTTCAGTCACTGTTATATGTATGTATCTCCAAAGTGGCACAACATCATTACATATGTCTTATAATTCCATTTCAGTGAGGATGTCCGCTCAGCTAATATCATTGCAAAGGAAAATGACACACAGTGCTTGGTGGTGGATAGAGAGTAAGTATCGTTTCATCTACACGAACATCTAGGTCTGCCACCATATCATAATTTCAGTTGTCAGTGCCAATTTTAATACCACAGAAAAAGATTACTGTATACTAATATTCTACCTAAGACTAAAAAGGTTACATAATTTCACCGTCTTCTGTTCTTCAACAGTAACTTTAATCAGATGGTGGGAACCTACGAGGAGCTGCAGGCCTATTTGAGGGAGTATGTGGAGCAGCTCTCTTTGAGTGACGAAAGGAGGAACGCAATGTAAGAACATACACAGCTAAACCAACACAACTACTCCGGTCCTGTATGTGACAGTCTCGTAATTATTTCCCCACAGGCCTCAGTCACCTCTTTATGAACGCTCTCCAGAGGCAGCAGAGCTCAGGAGGCTGAAGGAGAAGGCAGCTGGTTTGTCCAGTAACTCCTTCCTTAAAGAACTGCAAGTAGTGGCCACACTAGGCATGGGAGGCTTTGGACGAGTGGAACTGGTTAGATTTTATTGCTTATTTTTCAGTTCATAAACTCCCCGTTTTTTCATTCTCTTTGTATTTTTATATCAGCATGGTATGACATTATATTATTCAAATCAATGTTATAAATGAGTAAGATCAAAAGTATTTTACAATAAACAAAAAGTAGTCAGATTTTATTACCAAAAATGTGTAATGTAATAGATTACATTACTAATAATTTTCATTCAATAAAAAGTACAATTGCAATGACAACTTAAAGAAGTCCACTTCCAAAACAAAGATTCACATATATGTACTCACCCCCCGTCATCCAAGATGTTCATGTCTTTCTTTCTTCATTCGTAAAGAAATTGTTTTTTGAGAAAAACATTTCAGGATTTTTCTCCATATAATGGACTGATATGGTGCCCCGATGTTGAACTTCCAAAATGCAGTTTAAATGCAGCTTCAAACGATCACAAATGCGGTTGTAAACTTGTCTCGCTCTCCCTGAATTCTGTGTATTCTGACTCAAGTTAGGGTATGTCGAAAAAATCCAATCGTATTTTCTCCCTCAACTTCAAAAATCTTTTAAAATTGGGGCACCATATCAGTCCATTATATGAAGAAAAATGCTGAAATGTTTTCCTCAAAAAACATAATTTCTTTACAACTGAAGAAAGAAAGACATGAACATCTTGGATGACAAGGGGGTGAGTACATTACATGTGAATCTTTGTTTTGGAAGTGGACTTCTCCTTTAAGTATATTTTATAAAGTTTATTGCATGCATTTTCTGTCTTAGGTCAAGCTTAAAAATTCAGAAGATACAGCGTTTGCTTTAAAGTGTATTAAGAAAAAGCACATCGTGGACACCAGGCAGCAGGAGCACATCTATTCAGAAAAGGACATCCTTCAACAGACCAATTCAAACTTTATTGTCAGGTCAGTCTAATGAGCATGTCTTTTCTGCCTCGTATTGACATACATTAATAGGAGAAGTGCGAACACACAGGAATAATAATACAGTTTAGATTCATTTCATCTAATCCTCAAGGGTGATAAAGGTATTTACACAGACTGGGTTTAAGAACAAGACTTAACTTCCCCCTGAAGGCCTCTAAATTAATCAATATAATGGACTAAGTGTCAGGCTTGCTGCTAGACCACAGGGCTGATGGGAGAAACTATAATGTAGGTAAACAGACCGGTATTAGAATTTGCTGTTGGTTAATTAAGATCTGACAGATGAACTTGTGCCTTGATTAGAGTTGTTTATTAGATAATGCGTGTCAATTATGATACGACTTTCCGGTGTTTTGGAAGCTGGAAACTTTGATATTTACTTCAGTGACTGTCACTGTGACTACAGACACTATTTATAGCTATCATAACTGTACACAGAAAATAGCCAAACAGAAAATGGGCTTTAGTCTGATTATTTATTCATACAGAGGTCAATGACATGGTGTTAATTTTTTGTATTTATTAATTTATTCAAAAATACAATGCAGTTTACACAATGACAAAGATATACACTGTACTATGATGAATATAGTTAATTAATCTGTATTAAAATGTACTTTGATATATTTAATATATGTACAGTGGAGATCAAAATTAGAGAACAATTTATCATTTTTATTTTTTTTTCTGAAATATTGTTAATTAAAGTTTAAGGAATTTCAGCTGTAGGTATGCCACTGTTCTACTAACATGTTTGACAAAATGTCCAAGGCATTTCAACAAAAACTTCATTTGTGGAAAACACAGTGATCAAAATTAGTAACCACTGTAGCACGATCATGGACCTCTGGGATTATTAGCCCTAACTTTGTCGGCAAGGACAAAGTCATTGTAAACCTGCAATATTCGAGAAATCGCAGATTTGCAACCAATCAATTTGTCTTGCAGTGGCTGAAAGGGTCGTCACTTTAGCCTTCATCTGGACAACCTCTTGTTGCAGGTTTTCAGCCACCTTAGAGCGGCCCGCCATTTTTCAATCTCACGTGAAAATTGGAGGAATGCTTCCATTTAAATATGGTTTAATATGGCCAGTTAAATATGGTCATATAATTAACGAAATTAGCACTAAGTCCCAGATTAACACCAATAAGTTATAGGCATCTGCAAGTGTTCTTTAATTTAGATGGGATAGTTTTTTTTTTTTTAAATATCTCATTGTAATTTTTTTTACTGTGCTTCAGAATACAATTAACTTAAAAAACTGCCCTTCTACTTCTGTTATGAAAACTTCAAAAAGGACTTAGCAGTGACCTTAAAGGGTTACTGTACCCCAAAATGAACATTTTGTCATTAATCACTTACCCCCATGTCGTTCTAAACCCGTAAAAGCTTCGTTCATCTTAGGAACACAATTTAAGATATTTTGGATGAAAATTGGGAGGTTTGTGACTGTCCCATTGACTGCCAGGTAAATACCACTGTCAAGACCCAGACCCATCGTCAAAATAGTCCATCTGTCATTAGTGATTCAATCTGAATTTTACGAAGCGACGAGAATATTTTTGTACGCGAAGAAAAACAAAAAGATTTTATTCAACAATTTGTCTCCTCCGCGTCAGCGTAGGGCCATTTTGGACGCAAACTGCGTACGTCGTTCTGTGTCAGCCACACCACACGGATATGTTTTCTACGTATATGATTTGAACGAAAACAGCGTATCTGGCATACGCATTTTGCGTCCAGCAGATACTCTTCAAAATGGCGCTAAGCAGACACGGAGGAGACAAAATGTTGAATAAAATCGTTATTTTTTTCTTTGCTTACACAAAGTATTCTGGTCGCTTCATAAAATTCCGATTGAACCACTGATGGCAGATGAGCTATTTTGACGGTCTTTCATACTTTTCTGGGTCTTGACCACTGATCTATAATAGAGAACATTATATATATATAATATAATTATATATTATTATATTCGTCATTATATATAGATCAGTGGTCTTGACATATTTACTTGGCAGTCAATGGGACAGTCACAAACCTACCGATTTTCATCCTAAAAATCTTAAATTGTGTTCCGAAGACGAACAAAGCTTTTACAAGTTTGGAACAACATGGGAGTAAGTGATTAATGACGAAATTTAAATTTTGGGGTGGAGTAACCATTTAAAATATAGGAAATTGCAGCTTGTTCTCTAATTTTTATCTCCACTGTAAATTAAAAAAAAATTAAAAATTAAATTAAATTAAAAAAGTCTAATTAAAAGGATGAAATTCTGGAAATGGAAACCTTAAGTATTTAGCAATACAACGTATTTGTTATTCAAGGCACGGTTAGTTCAGGTTGTAAAATGTGGTAGAATTTAAATAAGGTACATCTACTGAAAAAGTAATGATATTTATGAATTAGTTATTAATAATATGTACAAATATTGCACCACATGACATTTTTAGAACCATTAAAATAAACTTTTGTTGAAAATAAAAATGAAAATGAAAAAGTATAAAAGTTTTCAAAACAATTAAAAAAAACCATTTCTACCACATTTCTAAGAACTTGACATGTTTAAAAGTAAATTTTTAAAAGATGCTTTTCTTTATCTTGACACAGTATTTGGGATGCCGAGTGTGCTTAATTCATTAAATCTACATTTAATTTTATGATTAAAATGTCCACATTAAAATTTAAATTAGTCGTTTATCAAACACTTTTCTTAAAAGCGACTGGAGGCCACCTTATACTGTAGTTTGTGCTCAATTCCTACAAACTTTAATAACTTCAGCATCACGTACCAGTGTGGTGGAGCAGACAGAGTCCTACAAGAAATCCATGAAGGACTGAATTTTCAGATCCTATGACACACTAGACATTTGGCTTGTAGCTGTCACAGTGGTCCATTGTGGTTTTCATCTGTATCAGAAAGGGGCATCTGCTTTGGATGTTGCTAGGAAACTCCCCGGGGAATTTCAATCCATGCTTATATTCCTGTCTGAGTGTGTGCTCTGGCTCATTTTATTGCCTCTCTGGCATTTGTGGACGACAAGCTAACTCAGCTTCACATGCGAGTCTAGCTTTCTATGAAAGCAAGTAGTGAGAAATGCTAAAGAGACGCTCTGTTTCACAGAATGCAAATAATCGAGTGTGTCAGGCTTGCCTTGTGTGTTTCAGGTTGTTCCGCACATTCCGGGATGATAAGTATGTTTACATGCTGCTGGAGGTTTGCCTGGGTGGAGAGCTGTGGAGCGTGTTGAGGGACATGTGAGTGTAGGTTGTTTTGACACATACTTCAGCTCACTGCCTTTGATAAACATGATTTATCATGATCATCACATGCAGTTATTACTGCTTATCGTTGAATGATTCATAGCATCTCAACTGCTAATAGATGTAGTCTTTTAAATTAGGATGTCATGGTGTTTTGGTTTCATTTAGGAGTTGCTTTGATGAGCCCACTGCCCGCTTCTGTACTGGATGTGTGCTGGAAGCTTTTGATTACCTGCACGGCAAAGGCATCGTGTATCGAGACCTGAAGCCAGAGAATCTTCTTCTGGATGGGGACGGCTATGTCAAAATGGTCATTTTACTATACATATACCACAGTAGAAGGTCTAAAAGTCTAAGGCCCCACTGAAAATCTGGGAGTTTTCTTTGGTTTGCATTTTAATGTGGAAATAAATGTTAGAGCATGTATAAGATGTATAAGAACAGTCGGTGGCTCTCAACCTATATTCCATTACCAATATTCTTGGACACCCAAGAATAACCAAAATTTACTCACCCTCAAGACATCCAAGATGTAGATGATTTTGTTTGTTTAATGGAGCAGAATCTTTAACAGGGGTCTCAGACTTTTGGACCTCACTATATACAATGTCCTCCACTAATACTGGCACCACTGGTAAATATGAGCAAATAAATCTGCATGGTTTATCCTTTTGATCTTTGCATTCAAATTCCCAAAATTCTAACCTTTCATTAAGGTAAAACAATAGAAAGTGGAAGGGAAATCTCATAATGAAATAAATGTTAATCTCTAGTTCATGTTGACCACAATTATTGGTACCCAATTATTGCAACATCCTTTTCTATAACAGCTCAAAATTTTCTCTTATAACACCTGATGAGTTTGGAGAAAACTTGAAAAGAGATCAGAGACCATTCCTTCATAAAGAATCTTTCCGGATCTTTCAGATTCACAGCTCCATGTTGGTGCTTCTTTTCTTCAGTTCACCCCACTCACTTTCTATAGGGTTCACGTCAGGGAACTGGGACGGCCATCCCATAAGCTTCATTTTGTGCCCAGTAACACATTTTTGTGTGATTTTGATGTTGGTTTTGGATCTTGTCCTGATGGAAGATCTAACCACAGCCCATTATAAGATTTCTGACAGAGGCAGTCAGGTTTAGATTTGATGCCATGTATCTGAACAAGATATCCAGGTATCTAGGCCCAACAAGATAATCAGCAGGATATTCAACCGTGGACATGGGGTACTTTTTATCCCTGAAAACCTATCTGGCCCACAAAAAGCATCTGAAAGAATCAGTCCTGTTTGATTCCAGTCTTGTCTGACAACTAAATATGCTGGAGTTTGTTTCTGGATGAGCGAGGAGGATTTTTCTTGAAACCCTGCTGAACAACATGTTGTGATGTAGGACTGTTTTATTTTTTGGGCTTTCTGGCCCCAAAGACTCTGCAGTTCTCCAGCTGTAATCCTTGGAGAGTCTTTGGTCACTCAAACTCTCCTCCTCACCATGCATTAGGACCATACAGACACACCTCTTCCAGGCAGACTTGTAACATCTTTAGTTGATTGGAACTTCTTAATTATTGTCCTGATGGGCATTTTCAATGCTTTAGCTCTTTTCTTACAGACACTTTTTATTTTGTGAATCTTGTTTTGCACATCAGAACTATATTCTTTGGTTTTACTTCTTGTGATGGATGATTGAGGAAATTTCACCTTTGTGTTCCTCATATTTATAGTCCTCTGGAACAGGAAGTCATGGCTGGAAGTCATTGCTCCTAGTCACCCTGGTGTGCTAAAAAAAAAAAAAAAAAAAGGAAATATGAATGGAAATATACTTCATATATATTTTACTCGTAGGAATTCCTAGGGGTGTCAATAATTATGACCAACATGCAATCTGCAATAATTTATTTCATATTGAGTTTCAATGGTTTTACTTCAATGAAAGGTTAGAATTGTTTTTACATTTTTTTGAATAAACAATAAAAAAGAAAAACAATGCAGATTTATTTTTATAGCCATCTTTGCTTGTATTTACCAAGGGTGCCAATATTAGTGGAAAGCACTGTATATATACATTGTATATTTGTATATGTATGGAGTCTGAGAAATATAGCCACTTCTTAGTATTACACTGAGCATCCTTATTATTGGCTCTGTTTTATTTTGTATTTTCAGACTGATTTTGGCTTTGCCAAAAAGATCGGACTAGGTAAGAAGACTTGGACGTTCTGTGGCACTCCTGAGTATGTGGCTCCTGAGGTCATCATGAATAAGGGTCATGACTTTGGTGCTGACTGCTGGTCCTTGGGCATCCTGATCTTTGAGCTCCTGATTGGCAGGTAAACACTTGTGTTTCAACTCATCTGTTTGATGCTTCCACTGGTGCTGCATTTGTAGGTCAAATTCCCAAACAATGGAAACATTGGCCCTGTGGTGATTTTAAAGCAACTTCTGGTGAGTTTGGGACAGACTTACCATTTGCACAAAACATAGCAAGTGTTTGGAAACAAGTTTTGCAGTTCCGTTTGGTGCCACTAGTCGTGCAGAAATGACACAGTTCACCTTTAAAGAGCACAGATTTCCCAGACCTGAATTGGCACGGCCTTCCCTGTGCTTCTGCCAAAATCGCTGTGCTCCACGTTCAACATCCGTTTTGTAAAGGGCAGGGCTCTCTTGACCAGAGCAAATGGTCCTCCAGTGTGAGATTAGCAGTCATGGCTCTCACAGCGAACTCCATTGCCTCACCAACGCATCACCATGGCAACAGAGTGTTGAGGATGGGACTACGTAATAATATGCTGTTGCAGTGTGATCAACAAGCTGGACAAAATCATCATGATGTAATGTCACAGGACGTTTATCTCATCAAAGCTTATTGATGCACACTGTTAGCTGTGCTTATTCACTGCATAATACCATTCTTATGCATGATTGCATTATGCATTCCTGTGACATTACTACTGTATGTTTTAGTAACTCACCAACTTTAGTAAATTCACCAAGTTAAGTATACATTTTTATGTATTGTCTGTCTCATGGTTTTATTTTAAAATAAATTGATGGTGTTTGATATATAACGTCCCACACGAATGTCAGCCCTCCATTCACAGGCTCTGATCCGATCAGGATCTACACCATGGTTCTTCACGGGATAGAGAAAGTGGACTTTCCCAAGAGGATCAGCAAGCGTCCAGAGGATCTCATACGGAGACTTTGCAAGTATGTTTCTCTTAATCTAAGACATGTTGTTTAAACCCATCATAAATATACAATAGACCAAAAATAACAATTAAAAAAAATACAATAAGCATAAAAATGCTTGACATAAAAATCTTTTAGTTCAAACACCATTTTTAGTTCAAATGAAGTTTAAGGTACTGAATGAACTATATCATTGTGGAAAAAGAAGTACACTTCAGCATGCATTTGGTTTAAGTGTGCTGCTGAATGCAATAATCAAGTACTTTACATGTTTTACTTAAAGCTTTACTTTATTTAAAGCTTAACAAAGTATTCAAAAACGATATAATTTAATATGATATTTTTACTAAAGGGACAGATCACCCAAAAAGGAAAATTACCCTATTATTTACTCACCCTCTAGCCATCTTATGCTGGGTACACACCACAAGACAATTGGGCTGATTTTGGGCCAATTTCTCACCTTCCTGATTATTTTGGTGGTTCTAAAGATTACCTTATCAGATTTTCCTGTGGTGTAAGGTGTGTTAAGAGTGACTGAATCTGCTTGGTAGAACGTTGGAGGCATCCCGATCAGAAATCCTGATGTGTGGGGGGAACCCCAAGGAGAAATGGGCATACGGTCTGGAGATTATCACGTGAAACCAAGGTTATTATAGTTTTGCTTTTTTAAATTCATTTTATTTTAATATCGTTTTGAAATTTGCAATAGAATTTGGTTCCGTTTTTGTTGGTTTCATTAATAATTTTGTTAGTATTAGTTTAGTTTTTATTTTGTGAGCACATTTCTATTTCGTTTTTGTATTGTTTAGTTTTAGTTTCAGTTTTAGTTTTATTATTGAAAAAAAAAAAAAGATCACTTCCAGACCACAGACCAACGACTTAATTTAACCTTATGACGCAAACTTCTAGTGACACAAAATTAAAGCATGCTGAGTTTGATTAGGTACTAGAAGTATACAAGTAGTCAAGCATTTTTTACTTGAGTTGTGCTTACATTATCATAATTAAAAGCAGTAAATGTGTGTTATAATATTTAATCCGAAAATAAATGTAATTTGTTTAGAATCATAATCATGATACTGTGACTATCATGTCTTGCTTACTTTCCCGCAAACAAACGCGCGTAACTGGAACGAAATAAATTCTATAATAATGGCAGAGCCTTTCGATTCGCAGCGTTGCAGCGTTGCAGCGTTGGACTCGTGCTGCAGCTGAAGTAAATGACAGCTTAGGGAGCGCTCGTTGCTTGCTTTTTGTAGCCTATATAATTTTATTTTATACGTTTTAGAACATATGCACTGCAGAGACAATCACACTTAAATGTTCTTTTCATTTATGAAGAATTATAAGCATGTTGTTCAAAACAGATTGTTCACAAAATGTAGGCAAATGTTTTATTGTTTTCAGAATGGATGCGCATTCTCATCATTGTTCTGTCACGCGTGTGCGCTCCGTTGGTGGTTCTAGATCACTTGATGAGGTCAGCACATCCTTTGCGCAGAAACTATGCAGCAAAAAGAATAAATAAAAATCTTTCTTAAATGGCAAAAAAAGCGCATGGATGTTTTCTTAATATGATCATTAAAACCAACAGACTGATGAAAATGTGGGACATTTTCTCAATATGCGACATGCGGGACAAGGGGTGAAAATGTTGTGTGGTACAGCTCAAAGCGGGACAGGTGGTCACCCTAGGTGCCGGTGGTTTAGGTCGCTGTCTAGGCTGTGTCAAACGGGCCAGGTCAGGTACAGAATGTGCAGCTGTCAGATAATGGGGGTTGGGTGTTCTGTTTAGCAGCCAACCAGTTATCGAAAATGTTGGTGCTCCTTTACCAAACAGCACCCATGCAGGACTCTGTTTTAAACTGTTTTCATCATGTCTATGATGCGCCATTTACAGGTAGCCTTTTTCCCTAAACCGCCACACAGTTCGTACATTTTTCCAGAACCTAATTATTACGAAAACAGTTATTTATTTTTGATCATTATTATTTTATTTCAGTTAGTATTTCAGTAACTGTTGTTAGTTTTGTTTCGTTTTAGTTTTTCATTTATTTTGTTATTTTTATTTTATTTCAGTTTACGAAAATGTTTTTTGACCAATCTTTTTTGTGTTAGTTTTCATTTACGAAAATAACCTTGCGTGAAACGAAACAATATCCAATCAGAAAGTGAGCTGACAGAAGACGAAAGCATAACAAAGGCAGTCATTGCAATTTCTTCCTTCCTAGAAGAACTTGCTTTCTCAAGTGACTTGCTTTCTCAAGTCTTGAGAGATTTTGTAGATTTCCTGTGTTCACAGTTGGGACTGGTTGAAAATCTGTTGGTGTGTAGTGTGCTGTCTTTGTCACATCATCACACACCACACACTATTGGAGCAAAACGGTTAAATCTAGGATTTTTTTGTCCTCATGTTTGTGGTCTCTCACATTTTGAAGATCTTTTAAGATTTTAAAAATCTCTTAGTATGTACCCAGCATTAAGTGTATGACTTTCTTGTTTCAGACGAATGCAATCAGGGTTATGTTAAAAAATGTCCTGGCTTTTCCAAGCTTTATTATGGAAGTGAATGGCTGTTGAGATTTAGTCCAAAAGTCCAAAAAGTGCATCGATCCATCATAAAAAATACTCCACATGGCTCTAGGGGGTTAATAAAGACATTCTGAAGTGAATCAATGCGTTTGTGTAAGAAAAATGTCCATATTTTGAACTTATAAATGGTAATCTCCAGCTTCCACTAATTATCATACACCCTTTCATAAGAGAGTGACGATCCAGTGGATGACGTAGGAGGTGTAGTGTAAGCTCTGGTGAGAATATGCTAGTCTTGCGAGCAATGTTGGGAAGATTACTTTGGAAATGTAATAGGTTACAGATTACAAGTTACTCTATTTAAAATGTAATAAGTAGTGTAACTTTTCAATTACTTTAGTAATGTATCATTACATTTGATTTCGTTTGGATTACTTTTCTAAATTTCTAATATTTTTAACTGTTAATCATTTTGAAACATTTAAACCAGGCAGGGTTAACCTTACAGTAGCACTCAACACTGATTACTGTCAGACTTTTAAAAATTATCTTGGCACTTCCAAGCTTTAGAATGGCATAGACGAGTGTTCCTCTTCATCAGTCCAAAACAAGTCCAATAAAGTGCATCTCTTGCTTTTCTCCTGCTTGGCCTTTATAAGAATAGATACTCACTCATCTCCTTTACTGTCTCCAGACTCAATCCAGCAGAACGGCTTGGGAATAAAAAGAATGGCATCATTGACATCAAGAAACACAAGTAGGTTGACAAATATTAATTGTTTAAAAATCATTTATTCACCTTCATTTTGTTCAAAACCCATTCTTGACATGACCCTTGTAAAAACAAAGCACACTCCAGCATACGTTTTTTAAAGTACTTATTATGGGAATATCTCTCTCTTTGTTAATGGCAAACATTTCTTTTTTTTTAACCTAATTCTTTAAACATTTCAAAATCGATGACATCAGGTAGTGTCATAGCTCAATCTCCTTGGCATATGTTATGAATCCAGCAATCCTGCCCATAAATCTTGTTAATATATTCCCTTTTTTGTCTCACTGTACACTGCAAGCCTGTCATATTCTAATGTAAGTGTTTCATTTATGTGCATTAATGCACATTAGACCCACCTGGGAGTAAACTGAAGCACTGATCCATGTGTCTGCTCACGGGTAGTGTATTATTGAGTCTGTTTTGCTGCAGGCCTGTCTGTCCCCTCCTTTGTATGTCACAGCACAATGAGTAGCTGAGCCAGCCTGCCAAATTAGCCTCACTGCATTCACAGGGGGAGCAATTAGTGGCCAAAATGAGAGGCACAGCTGTTGTCATCTTCCACAGAGCAGTGAAGCCGTACACAGCAAGGTGAAGCACTGGGCCCGTACTTTAACAGTCGCGGGAGCGATAGCGCCTAAAATGCATGTGCACTGATGATGCCCACTGTTCGAATTACAGTCAACTGGGAGTTATCACACTTATTATTTTACTAGCGTTCTTTGTGTTTGTACTGACAAGCTGTTGTTTTTCTATTCATTATGCTTGAGTATTCTTATCACGCAGGGTAAGTGATTCAGGTAACGTACACACAAAGCGCACAAGAGCTCAACATCATTTGTATTTTGTTACTAAATTATGTTCAGAGCATTATGCAAATAAAGGTGCATGCTCTTGATACAGGCATGAATATGCATGTTCAGGAAACAATGTGTCGTCAGATGAGTGAGATCTGAGATGTACAATATTGTAAGTTTGGGGTCAGATTTTTTGTAATATTAATCAAGGATGCATGAAATTAATCAAAAGTGACAGTAGACATTTAAAATTTTAGAAAAGATCAAAAAGCACAAATGTTTATTGATAATAATAAATGTTTCTTGAGCAGCAAATCAGCATATTTGAATGATTTCAAAAGGATCATGTGACACTGGAGTAATGATGCTGGAAATTCAGCTTTGATCACGAGAATATAGAAAGATAGTTACTTTAAATTGTAATAATATTTACAATATTACAGTTTTTACTATTTTTTTGATCAAGTAATGTAGCATTGGTGAGCATAATAGACTTCTTTCAAAAACATAAAAAAAAATCATAACTCCAAATGTTTAAATGGTAGTGTATCTTTAGAATTTAATGGACATAATATGAGCAATTAAATTTTTTAAAAATAAAATTAGCGCTGTCAATCGATTTAAAAAAATTAACTATTTATTCACAATTTTTTTATTAATTGTGTTTAATTGTGATTATTCCCACCTAACAAGTTTTTAAATATGCTTTTATATTGCAATAATTTCACATTTAATCTTCAAATTAATGTAGAAACAAAAGAGTGTATTTTTAACATTTTAAATATTTTTTTATGACTAAAAGTATCACTGATAAGTATCACTGGAAGTCCACTTCCAGAACAACAATTTAGAGATAATTTACTCACCCCCTTGTCATCCAAGATGTTCATGTCTTTCTTTCTTCCATTGTAAAAAAGTTCTGTTTTTTGAGGAAAACATTTCAGCATTTTTCTCCATATAATGAACTGATATGATGTCCCGAGTTTGAACTTCCAAAATGCAAATGTGGTTGTAAACGATCCCAGTCAAGGAAGAAGGATCTTATCTAGCAAAATGATCATTTATTTTTATTAAAAAAATACAATTTAAATACTTTTTAATCTCAAACGCTTGTCTTGTCTTTCTCTCCCTGAACTCTATGTATTCTGGCTCAAGACAGTTAGGGTATGTCGAAAAACTCGACAACGTATTTTTTCCTTCAACTTCAAAAATAATTTCGAAATCATCCTACATCTCTGCAGAAGTACCGACCCAGTCTTTGCAAAGTGAACATGCAAAGAAGATCAAACACCCTCAACAAAAAAGGTAAAACAGCGATATAGGGCGATTTTGAAGTTGAGGGAGAACATGAGATGGGAGTTTTTCGACATACCCTAACTGTCATGAACCGGAAAAAAAACAAGTTCAGGCAGAGTAAGACAAGACGAGCGTTTGACATTAAAAAGTATATAAATTGTATTTTTTTATGAAAATAACCGATTGTTTTCGCTAGATAAGACCCTTCTTCCTCGGCTGGGATTGTTTACAACCGCATTTGGGATCGTTTGAAGCCGCATTTAAACTGCATTTTGGAAGTTCAAAATTGGGGCATCATATAAGTCCATTATATGGAGAAAAATGCTGAAATGTTTTCCTCAAAAAACAATTTCTTTATGACTGAAGAAAGAAAGACATGAACATCTTGGATGACAAGGGGATGAGTACATTATCTGTAAATTGTTGTTCTGGAAGTGGACTTCTTTTAACTGGAAAAATTAATCACCTATGCTAATGTGCTAATTTTGACAGCACTAAATAAAATAATTCTTTCCATGAAAACATACAGTGCCTCAGAACTCAAAATTTCAAGTTAAAAACTATATGAATAACTGCAAACCTACAGCTTGTGAAATAATCTTATTTTACATGTAAGGAGAGCTCTTACATATAGGAGCAGTAGCAAAAAAGTGTCCCGTTCCATTCTAAAAGCCCGAGAGATGTTGCAAATGGCCATAAAATTGAATTCTGGACATTTTTGTCCAGACTTTTTAAAAGTGGGTGTCAGGGGAATGAAAAATAATAAAATATTGTACAATATGTCCTTTGAAACATTTTCTCACTGGAAGGAAAGTGATGGACGAGGCTGAAGATGTGAGTGGATGCTGAGTCACCGTACTGTGGAGGTTTACATTGTTCCTTTGTTTCCTTGAAGGTGGTTTCAAGGCTTTAACTGGGAAGGATTGAGACGGCGGAAGCTGACGTCTCCTCTGAGGAGAGAGGTGAAGCATAGATTCAACAATTTTACATACGTCACATTGTGTGAGAAACGAAAGCCTGTTTTCCTACACTTGTGATATTCTCCTCATTTTTACAGCTGAAAGGGCCTTTGGATCACAGTCATTTCGACATGTTTCCGCCTGAGCTTGAAGAACCTCCGGATGAATTCTCTGGCTGGGATAAAGACTTCTGAATATGAGCTGTTTCTAAGAAGAAGCTGTTTTCTCAAAGAAGATCTGATGTAAAGTGATAATGGACACTGGTGTCTGGAGGAGATGTCTCAGTATTACCTCAGTGTGCTTTCTGAAGCATTGTGCAACTGACTGACTTGTTCAGATGGACAGGAATAAGGTTTAAAAGCCACCGCTTTAAGTTAAAGAAGACAAAGTGAAAGGTTATTTCAGTGATATTTCATTGTAAGTGGATCAATAAATCACTGCTGCCTTAAATCTGTCTTTAAATCTCTCACATATCAGATTAATTTTGTACTCATTCAGGTTTTCTAGCTCACACTTTTTAAGCTGCATTTATACTCACTTTTTATATTTATTCCATTCTTTTTTATCTGGGTAATTTGGTTTAGAGTTGGATATGGCTTAAAACATAATGTTTCAAGAGAGAAACTGAAATTGCCACAATTATGGAGGCCATTTATTTTGCTAAAATAACTTATGTTCTTAATCTAGTTAATCTTATTTATTCATTTATTGCTGGAGTCAAGCACAGCCACAATAACAATATGGACGAAAAATCAGACAATGAACAAAGCTGGCCTTAGTGTACAATATAGTTGTCCTATACAGTACACCTTGATGAGACAATCATGCTTATAATGCTAACTTCATAACAATATTTAATGTACAGATGTATATATTTTGTTTTTCTGTTGTAGCTTACTTTTTGTGGTCAAGTGTAGTTAATTTATTTAGGATTTTGTATCAGATTCTAGATATTTCTGAGATTCACTAATGAATGAAACAACAAGGTCCTCTACTGGTAACAATCTGCAAGCACAAGCCACACTTCTCTAAGTAGCTTGCAAAGTAATTAGTGTTCATTAATATTGTGCAGATGAATGACTTGAGATTTTGTATACTAAACATTTGTGTACGATTACTTTATACTTGTCCTCCACAAGCGATAAGTTCTGTAGTGTTTACTTTTAAGAGGATCTTCATCTGCCAACTTTTCCAAAGGTGCTAGCATCATCTCATTCTGTTATACAACATAGGACTGAGAATGTAAACAAGAAAACATAATTGTTGTCTCAACTCAAAATATGTTTGTTCTGTTACATGGGTGAATCTCACAAAAATGTGACTAGATTAAATATCATCCAACAATCATTTTCAGCGAGTTGTAATGAAGACTTGCTGTAGGGGAGAGTGGGGTAAGATGAGCAATTTTTTTACTTATCCTCAAGATAAGGGATTTGGTCCTCAAGATAAGGGAAACTGAGGCAGAGGTACGATGAAAGTATCGAATGTAATTTCAGCATGTTTCCTATCATTTTAAATTATTAGAATGTACCTAGGACAATGGGTTCTAAAATTATGGATTCTTATAAAAAAGTGTTCCTGTGGCTCAGTTTGCCCCAGGTTAGGGGTTAGAGTCAGTGGGTAAGACAAACCATCTGGGTTTAAACTATCTGACTAAATCTGATTCAAACCCATGTGGAATTTTAGATGATTAACCTTTTTTGAAAACTAATTTAATAATCAAATTTAATTTTACAAACAGTCAAATCAATCAAATTAACTTTCAATTTCAATCTTTAATTTTTTGCATTTCTCAAACAATATGTTGAACACCGAAGCATCAGCCTTCCCAAAAACAGACTAAACTGAGTTTGTTGAGTAAAATTAAATAAAAACTGAACTGGAATTAATAAATAAATGACACCAAATCTTAACATTTTAGTCAAAGGATTCTTGGCATTGTAGCTTTTCTGCAATGTTGAAAAGGCCTTTAGAGACTATAGGTGAAAAGATATATCTGATAATATAATGCGGTGAAGAGCATTCTGGTTCTCAGAGAAGGATTTGGTGCACTTGTACACTGTCCCGTCCCTATCAAATAAACTACAAATAATATGTGTATATATATATGATAAACTAAACCATTTGCGTAATATCACATTAAATTATCAGTTTATACTTCAGAGATTTAACTCAAGTTCAGTGCCTTATGGTGGGGTAATTTAAAGTGCTGGCTCAACTTACCCCACATCATTTGGCTCACTTTGCCCCCATAGCTGGCATTTTGGAAAAACAAATTGCTAGCTTACCAATAATGTTTAGCTAAATGATCTGCATGATTTTATATGTTGCTAAATCACCTATATGCATCATAAATATTTTTAGACCTGGATAAATTTGCTTTGATGTAACAACCATTACATCTGTTATGCTAAAATTTACGTTGACAAGCCAAAAACAGTTTTTAAAATAAACAGCCTTCCATTCCTCCCATGTGTCTCTCCTTTTCACAATCTGGCAGAAATGATGTGTGATTCCAAAATACATGATCACGTGACAGTAAAAGTGTACAGCTGCCAAGATACAGGGGGTGTGTCAACTTACCCACTGGCTCAACACTGGCCCCACTCTCCCCTACTGTAAAATATTTTTGAAGCATATAAAAACAAAACAACACAGTGCTTTGTGAAAAATTCATAAACTTACACAGCACATGATAATGCCAGGTATCAGGAGCATCACATGAGGGCAACACAGAGCAAAGATGAATAAACATTTACCTGACTAGAGTGTTTTTAGTGTTTGTGTTGGTATTTATGGCCTAATATGTCAGCAGTGACAGTGAGTTCTTTAAATTGGAGACATTACGTATGTACTTAAGAAATAAAGAAAAAGAAAGGAAGAAAGAAAGAAAGAATTCAGCCTTTTGAGATGACTTGATATGACGTCATAAAGCGATCTGGAATGAAGCATTCTAAATGACTCTTGGTAAGTTCCGAGTTGCGGTTCAGTACCTGTTCTCCTCGCGATGACTTGCACGTTTCTCTGCTGTAATTCTGTGGTACTTTACCTGCACGAGTATTAGTTGGTATGTAAAAGCAAGTTTAGTTGGTGTAGTTGCCCCCCTGCCAGGCTGTGGTGGTCTGTAGGTGTGCAGGGGGGCAGTGCAGAGTTGCAAATGCCTGGTGTGGTGTAGTGTGTTGTGTGTGGTGGGGGGTGTGACACAGTGATTGACAACAGGAGGGCGAGGTGGTTTTTCTTTATAACGAAATTACCTTTAATGGTTTATAGCAACCCCACCCGACCCCGTCCTTCATTAATAATGGTTGTTAATCACTGTTAACATCTGCTATAAACCATATTAATATTATATAGTAGATAGAAATCAAATACATATTCAAAGTAATGAGGAAAAGAAATGTTCAAAATACATTAAATGATATTCAATAAAATGCAATAAACTCAGAGCTGAAACTGAATAACCCTTTGTTGTCTTGATTTAAACACTTCAAACTCATGATTCAAATCCAGCAAGATGTGACGCAGCATCCAAAGACTTCAGTGCACGTTTACATAAACTTGAAAACATAGCAGACAGAATACAAAAACAAATAAATCTTCCACAGTCTGGACTGCTGTGGACTGTAGGCCAATGATAGGCCTTTGTTCAATGATATAGAAATTTCCATATCATTGAACATATGCCTATCACAGTTTGCTCTATTCCAAGTCCGCTAAAATCACCTTTGTGTGAGCAAACGACTGATTTTCTATTTATTTTCTTAATAAATAGACAAATATTTAGACAAATAAACGTATCATATAATTGACCCATTACATAATGAGGATTTTACTCTGAGTTCAACACATTTTGCAGAGGAATTAGCTGCTACAGAGAAAAACCTTATTTGCTCCCTCTATGAAATGCCAAAGCAGCCTGCTGCTGATTCTCTGCCAGTGTGTGTGTGTGTCTTTCAGGACAGTGATGGTCTGAAGTGGTAGACGTTTGTGACATTTGTAGAGAACTCATCCAGCTGGCCAGCCATCCTGGAGGAAATGCCAAGAGGCAGGGGTGAGCTGTTGTCATAGCGATGCATCAAGTATGTCCTCTTCCTAGCATTTTGCCAATCAGTAGTGTATTAATCACAGTATGACTCAATCTTGCTCAATGGGCGAATCACAATCTCCTGCACAGGAGGAAATGATTCTTAGGACAGATATGAGAAACTGTGCCGTGTGCCCTGGATGGGCAATCATCCACCTCCTTTAACACACTAAAAGGAAATTGTAAAACTGACTGCAGTATTGTTGTGGGTTTTGTGGGCACATCTAAATCTGGCAATTATGTTGTTACAAATTACATTATGGCATTTGCCATTTAGACAGTGTGATTATGATAATTGTATTACTTTTAGGCATTTCATAAGGCATCACGATTATGATAACTGCATTGTGCTTTTTGTAATGTAAATAGTTCTGCATATCATACAAAAAAGAAGTGTGCCTGATTGTATTAAATGTGCACTTGTAGTATACACTGTAAAAAATTAAAATAATTTGTTACTCTGCTGCCTTAAAATTTTAAGTTCAGTCAACTAAAATAAGTTTAGTCAACTTGAAATGTTAAGTTGTACTAAGTAACAACTTAGATATCTGTGTTCGCTAAACTTAACAGATGGGTAAGTAACCCAGCTGCCTTAAGATTTTAAGTTGATTCAACTCAAATATCTAAGTTATCACTTAGTATAATTTAACATTTCAAGTTCAATACACTTTGACTGAACTCAAAATTTTAAGGCAGCCAGGTTACAAATTATTTTAAGTTGACTCAACAAATTGTTTTTTACAGTGTACTTCAAATCTTGAAAAGTAAACACATAAAGCTAAATTAAATAATATATTAAAGGAATAGCTGAATCAAAAATGAAAAATTTCTGAAAATTAACTAACCCTCAGATCATCCAAGATGTAGATGAGTTTGTTTCTTCATCATATTTGCAGAAATTTAGCATTACATCACTTGATCACCAATACATCGAAAAGTTGTGTGTTTGTAATTCATCAAGGCATTTTAATCACAAACTCTGTAATAACGCTTCCTCCAGTAAAAATGTCCATCGCCTGACTGTTTATTAACACACTTAAAGGAGAAGTCTAGTTCCAAAACATATATTCACATATAATGTACTCACCCCCTTGTCATCCAAGATGTTCATGTCTTTCTTTCTTCAGTCGTAAAGAAATTTTTGAGGAAAACATTTCAGCATTTTTCTACATATGAAATACAAAATGCAGTTTAAATGCGGTTTCAAACGATCCCAAATGTGGTTGTAAATGATCCCAGCCGAGGAAGAAGGGTCTTATCTAGCGAAACATCGGTTATTTTCATTAAAAAAAAAAACAGAAAGTTAAATACATTTTAATCTCAAACGCTCGTCTTGTCTTGCTCTCCCTGAACTCTGTGTATTCTGCCTCAAGACAGTTGTATGTCGAAAAACACCAATTGTGTTTTCTCCCTCAACTTTAGAAATCATTTCAAAATCATCCTACATCGCTGCAGAAGTACCGACACAGTCTTTGCAAAGTGAACATGCAAAAAAGATCAAACACCCTTAACAAAAAACAGTGATACAGGACGATTTTGAAGTTGATGGAGAACATGAGATGGGAGTTTTTCGACAAACCCTAACTGTCATGAACCGGAACAAAAACAGTCCAGGCAGAGTAAGACAAGACGAGCATTTGACATTAAAAAGTATATAAATTGTATTTTTTTTAATGAAAATAACCAATCGTTACGCTAGATAAGACCCTTCTTTCTCAACTGGGATCGTTTACAACCGCATTTGGGATCGTTTGAAACCGCATTTAAACTGCATTTTGGAAGTTCAAACACGGAGCACCATATCAGTCCATTATATGGAGAAAAATCCAGAAATGTTTTTCTCAAAAAACATAATTTCTTTACGACTGAAGAAAGAAAGACATAAACATCTTGGACATCTTGGATGATAAGAAGGTGAGTACATTATCCTTAAATTGTTGTTCTGGAAGTGGACTTCTCCTTTAAGTACACTTTTAAAAAGTGTGCATTGTCAAATTAAAAGTTTTGAACTTTACAGAAATGTGTATTTTGATGTGTTATTCAATATTACATTTAAAGTTAAGATATTTTAAATGTACAGATGTTCTCTTTATTGAAGAAATAGGCTACGCACACAAAAATGAACAAACACTATGCTGGTGTTGCCTCAGTAGAGCACAAGTATGTGTTCTTGTAAATCATCAATCACTGGCACACATCCCACTATATATTTCATAGCGTCATTGGTCTGTTTCTGGCCTGTGGTATCTGTAGGTGCAGAGGGTGGGCCTTTCTGACATATTTTATGACTCCATTGTGTTGGAGTTGCTGGAATGTGTGCAGCTACACCGAACCTCTGAGGTTCATATTTCTTGAGTGTTCAACAAGCCACCCAGCTCTCATAAAATATAGACTTCTGTAGACTTTCCAAAGCACAGTTGACTCATTTTGCTGTACTTCTGTCGATAATTCAGTTAACTGTGCTATCATACTATTGCTATTACAATTTGTTCTATTGCTGGTTAGAAATTAAGAACTTGGGGCTATGGAAACGTGGCAATAGTAATATGGCCTAGCTCATGCATTACCGTTGACTTCCAGAGGGAGACGCTAATATCAAGTGCTGATAAACAGCTTGACACTCAAGTGTTTTGTTTTTATAGTACATTTTATGGGTTTGGTGCACACTTATAAAGTCTATGACTCCATAAGTCCCACATATGCTATAAATTTACATTTAATGTTAACTGTACATGTGTGGTTTACTGTCCCATTTAAACCATTTATTTAAAGCTCTTCAGTTTGAACTCCATGTTAAGTGAGAGAAACCTGAGATACTTCATGCTGAGAGTAATGCTTATATTTGCTGTCATTCTGTCAACTCCCTGTGACCTCATGACCTGGATTCATGTTTTCTCACCTGATCCTTTAGTCACCGCTTATCCTATAGACTAAATATTAACTCTCATACGCTGAAAGGTGTCCTTACATTATGCTGATAGTCGTTTTCCCTTTTTATCTGTTGTGAATTGTATCTTTATATGAATTTGACAAAATATTACCTTTTTAGTTCAGAATATATGGAGCTCCTAAGGGAACATGGTGATAGAGATGGAAGGAAAAACATGTTTTGTATTCCCCTAAGAAACTGTGTGATAACTGTGTGATTTTGTGATAAAAACTATATAAACTATGCAAGAGAGTGCAAATATTTTACGAGACAGCACAGTTTCTCAGGGTTTATCAGAGAAAGGAACTCAAAGGTCTTTCTCCCCCATTATCCTCCCTTTAGGGTCTCTGAAAAAAAGTCCATGTATGGCTGCTAGGTCTATTTTAAAGAGCGATTAAAGGGGACATTGGATGCAAAACTTACTTTTACATTCTGTTTGCATAGAAATGTGTCTTCGCAGTGTGTGGGCACAACCATCCATTACAATGATAAAAAAAAAAAAAAAAAAAAAAAAAAAAAAAACTTTGGTGAAATCTTTTTGAATTTGAAGATCAGGGCAAATTTAACTTAATTTGTCTTTTGGGAAATGTGAAACATGTTCTGTGGCTTCTGAAGGGCAGTAATAAATGAAAAAAAAAATATGATATTTAGGCAAAATAAGAAAAATCTACACATTTCCATTCTGTTCAAAAGTTTTCACCCCCGCCTCTTAATGTGTCGTTTTTCCTTCTGGATCATCAGTGAGTATTTGAACCTTCTGTAATAGTTGCATTTGAGTTCTTCAGTTGTCCTCAGTGTAAAAAGATGGATCTCAAAATCACACAGCCATTGTTGCAAAGTTTTCAAATACACAAAAATTCTGGAAAACCAAAGAATCTGTGGGACCTGAAGGACTTTTCTGAAGAACAGCAGGCAGCTTAACTGTTCAGGACAAACAAGCGGCTCATAAACAACTATCACTAAATAATAATAAAAAAAACACATCCATGTAGCATTCATGTAACAACACAGTATTAAAATTCAAGGGGATGTAAACTTTTGAACTGGGTCATTTTTATTAATTCAACTATTATTTTCTCTTGTCAACATATATGAAATATCTCATTCAGGTCAGTACTAAATAAACAACAGCATGCATTTTGTGTGATCCGTCTTATTGTGGTAAAATAATATTTAATGATTCTGAATGACACATGAAAGACACATTTAAACCATCTGATGTTATTTAGAAATATATTTATTAAAAATACATTTGAATAACAATGCAATATGCATATTGAATTATTCTGTCCATTTGGTACATTACAACACAAGATAAGTACAAAATCTCTTTGTCTTGTCTTCTGTCCCTAACAGACAAAAAATCTGCCATACTTCAGCTCTCACACACAGTTTAACACCATTACTTAGTACAGTGACTATGAAATGATAAGTCAGGTGTACATCAAAAGACAGTACTATATGCTGGAAGCCATGTTTTAATACATTTTCCTGACCAGAACAATATAGTGTTACAGAAGTTTAACTAGAACCATCTTTCACAGGCCACAAGTGATCTGCAAAACAGGCTTTATCTAGACATCAGTATTTTAGTACCTCACTCACCCAGCTGTCAACAAAGACAGTTAAACACTTGGACAAATGCCACGTTGCTCACTTTCTGAGCTTCACATAATGTTGTCCATAATATCTGTTTGTTTTCACTGTGGATTAACTGTAGTGTTTTGTTAGCCTGAATTATACCTTTTTAATTTAAAGGGTTCAATTCACAACTGTTTTTTTTTTTCGTTTTCTCCCTGAGGTACACTTTTTTATACTGCATTTAATTCTGTTTAATTAAGACAGCATTTATTTGGCAGGCACATAGGAAGTTGTTTTTAATTCATATTTAATGATGATATTTCAGGTTCACACTTAACTTTTAGGGAGGGTGATAGGACACACACAATATAACATTAGACAGGCGAGTAGCGTACAGAACTGCCATAAGTCATTTACATGTTATCATAAGTCCGTCATCACAGTGATATATGTCTGTAGATAGAGGAATTCAGATGTGGGAGCGCCTCTTATCCACTCTCATCTGCACATATGATCCATGCATCATGGATACATACATGCATATTTGTTATGTCTGTATATACACACTTACACATGGCACTTCTTATAAAAGTGGTACAAAATGATCTATATAAAGTTAAAGCATGCATGTTCAACATTTGTTATCATTTGGATGCAATTCAAGTATTTTACAATTAGGACAGTGTTTGGTAAATTGTCCTGGCAGAAATTTACATTAGAATATACATAAGGATTTACTGTAATTCACTTTGTCTGATCACATTCTGTAAATCATTTTTCCACGTTTATACAGTCTTTAATAGTACCTCATTAGCTGACAAATCTAATGAGTGCTTTATCTGAATTAATGACATTCGCAGAAATGTCATGTCACACAAACAAGCTCCATCAACAGGTCAACTTTACACTTTCATCAACATATAAACATCTCTTTTAGTATTATATACACACACGATACCAACTTTTTTCTCTCATTACTCAAATCCCGTTCATCATTTTCTTGTGCATTTCTCTCCCATCCTGTTCCTCAGTCTGGAAAAACCATCTGCGAATTGCAAAAACCACCACTTTGTCCTTTGCTTTTTGGAAAAGCTGCCCCATCGCAGGCCATCTGCTCAGTGTCTGATGAGAAAACAAAAGCTGAGAGTTAACACGCTGCTCATTCACTGTGTGCATGATATCAGTTGAACTGAAACAACACTGCTGAGAGATAGAGCTGTACTGTCCAAACAGTACAAAAACAACAACTGACCTGGAACACAAACCCTGAACATCACTGGGGACCAAGCGCTAAACGCTTTGCTGATTCTGTTTTATATTGTTTCTGTTCTGTTCTTCCTCCACGGGAGTCCATGACAGCCAATATGTAACATTTGGAATCTGGCTCACAGATTAAGGTGTCTGAATAGCACTATATGAGCAACTATAGGGGATCCAACTTGGATCTTTAGGTAACTTTTAGCTTGTATGGCTTAATATAACCTAAGTGATGTCTCTTACTGAAATATGTAGTAGAAAACCCATGAAAGATTTACATTATTTAAAAAATCCACATTGTTTTATACATATTTTAGACTATAGGGGGCACCATTATTTCAATGATGTGAAACAGTTGCACACTGTCAGCTACTGGCGCTACCTGTTGCTATTTGTACCACAACACAACTCAGAAAATAAAATACTGAAGTCACATTATATGGCTTTTGGTTGTAATTTTCAGTCGAAGGGCAATAAGAGAAGTGCTGTAATTCTTCACTGCTTTTCCTATTGATAAGAAGAGGAGAAAATAATGGGAAGATGCCTGTGGACGAATAAAACTTCCTTAAGACCTACGTCTTTGTTCTTTCTACTTTAGCCTTTTAGTAGACCACAGCTACCGAAAGAGCTTACAAATGGCAGAGACAAGAAACGCTAGATGCCATCCTGGCGGGATGTAAACTTTGGCAGGACGCTGCAGCCACTAAAGGAATTTCTCAGCGTGGATTTCACTCGATACCCAGGGGCATTTCGACTCCTAGTAGGGAAAATCGATGGTATGGCATTTGGTTTAAGCTTATGCTCATATCCAATGTGAACTGTAAGCTCTTTCAGTAGCAGTGGTCATCATATCAGTATTTTGTTTTCTGAGTTGTGTTGCAGTAAAAATAGCAACAGATAGCACCAGTACCTCACCAAGTGCAACCATTTCATGTCATCAAAATAATGGCACCCCCATAGTCCCATAGTTTTTTTAAATAATATAAATCTTTCATAAGTTTTCCACTACATATTTCAGTAAGAGACATCATTTACGTTAATAAGCCATACAAGTCTTAATACCCAGGGTTACTTTTAAATCATAATATTTGAAATAATTGGCATTAAAATCATACTTCGGCTGTCTTTTAATGCAATGATGTCACTGAGGGTCTTTGCTCTAAATTTGCTGCCAGTATTTATGCATCTGACATAAAGTGACTTGAACAAGGACAGACATGAAACGGTTCTTTTAATTCTTTTAGATAAATAATATAAAGTTGAACTGACTGAAGTATTTAAAGGTTAAAAAAAAGATACATTTTTAACATTAGATGTTAAATTTTAATATTAAATTCACTATTGTTTCATATGGAATTGTGCTATAGTCTATAAAATATTCAATGCAATTACATCAAAAGTAACTGTACAGAAACATTAAGAGCAATCCCTTACTTTTTCAAGGAAAAATACCTAAAATACAGTAATTAATTACTTAGTTATGCATCACACCCAACACAGATTAATAAAATATAAGTCTTAGGGCCAGATTTACTAACAGCTTGTAAACAGCAAACTGTCTTTTGGCGTTAAAATAGAACTGTCAGGATGAAGACGCGCAGTGAAGAATTAGTGCTGAAAAGGCGTGGACGCAGTTATTTTTGTGCCTGACCTTACTGAATATGCATTTGCAGGAGTTTGTGCTCTGCAAATTACTGGTAAAAAAAAAAAAAAAAAAAAAAACATGTCTTAAAGCAGGAGGTAATTTGCGCCACTTTCGGTAGATTGTGCTGGTCATTATGGAAATGATCTTTAATGTGCACGTTGTCAGTAAAACACGCAGAATTTTCCTTTTTGGAATTGCGCTCTAATGCCCTGTTCAGTAAATCTGGCTCACAGTGTCAGATTTTGACCTTCATTTTCATAGTTATTGCCCTTGGAAGTAGCAGAAGATGTATTGTTTCGGCCTACCTGATTAATACTACTGTGACCACAGATAGTCCAGTTTCTGATGGCCCAGAGCGATCATGGAGTTTCTGTTTGTTCTGGGCCATTCTGCTGACATCACATCTGGGCTGTGAAGAAGACAGACACCATTTTAGCAATCTGTAGCAGTGAACAAATCTGTAGTGGAAGACAGTCTGACCTGATTTTTCCAATCACACTGCACTTACGCAACACACTGATTATTATGGTATGAGAAAACAGAGACACGGAGCAAATATGGTCTCTTAAAATCAGCACACTGTATGAATCACTAGTCCGTATGGATATATTCCTCAGAAAATATATCTGCTCTCGGGAGGAGAGCACATTCAGCATAGCTCCCATATCTCATCTAATGAGTGAAATACATGGGGAATTCGCTTACTCCCACCAGCATACCTCCGACCTGACACTGCAGCCCTGGAACTATTCATCTGAGTCTGTGCCAACCTGTGTGTGGGATCACAGCTCACTTGTGGAATAGGTTGAGGTTCAAGTAATTGTTTTTTATTGAGAGAAAAGACGTTTTTCAAGGGTCTGTCCCTAAAATACTCTTCGTCACAGATGAAGTATCTGTTATTAGTTCAGAAAGAATGTGGAGGTGATATTGAAATTCACTCAGCAAACCTGGAGCTAGTCTCCAGCCTTTTCTAGCCTTTTTAACCAATCAGAAAAACTAACTGATTGATTTAGTCATTGATTTAGTAACATATATTGTCTAACATCAAGCATTAGTGACATCCACAAAACATTGTTAATGTTAAAAACATTAACAAAGAATAATAAATAGTGTAACAAATGTATTGTTCATTGTTCGATCGTGTTGTTTACTATGTCATTAGTGAATAACTACACAGGAACAAATGACTAATGCACTATTAACATTCTAGTAACTACTACTGACTAACAAGAAATTCTGATTAATGAATCAGTAAGTAATAGTGCTCAGTTGAAAGTAGTAGTTCACTATTAGTTAATCAGTAACTACTATTTTTAGTACTATCTCCCAAAGAACTACTAAGAACTACTATCCACAGGTTCATAATTAATGTAAATGATGCGAAATGTATAATTAATTCTAAAGTAAAGATCATGGTAACCCACTAGTAATGACTCCAATACCAAAAACTTCAGAAGGAATTACTGATTATTTGGATCCGTATTCTAAAGTGAAGATCATGATAACCCACTAGTAATGACTCAAGTGTTACCAAAGCTATCAGAAGTATGACTATCCAGAACCTTACAAAAACCTCAATAGTTTTAATGACATTATTCATTACTAAGGAGTTGTTGGATCTTCACTTTAAAATACGGATTGAAATAGTTAGTAATTCCATCTGAAGTATTTGGTAATACCCCAGTCATTACTAGTGGGTTACCATGATTTTCACGTTAGAATTAATTATACATTTTGCATTATTTACATCATTTATGAGCATGTATACAGTAGTTCTTAGTAGTTTTTTGGGAGATATGAAAAATAGTAGTTACTAATAACTAATGTTAATAGTGCATTAGTTATTTGTTCCTGTGTAGGTATTCACTAATGACGGATCTGTATTTTGAAGTGTTGCCAAATACTCTAATAGTATAAAAAATGCTAAAATAATACTGGATTGAATGAGATCCAATACCTAATCTGTGTTCTGCTCTCTACTCATTCATACAATGTGGTGCTAGTCACCGACTACCACATGAGCCCAGTGCTGAGGTATTTAAGAGGAGTCAGCCTACAGGCGAGATTAGGACGCCCAGCAGTTTAGCGTTACGGTGTGCGGTTGTGATGAGAGCCTTATCTCGCATCACATGGACACATAGTGAGTCATAACATCAAAAGAGCGGAGTCATTAGTAGTACTTGTGTTTGTGATATGGCTTCCCAGAAGTTACTGTATAGTGCTCCCAAGGGGACCGCACAACTCTTGGGCGGAGAGCTTTAAAACTTTTCCATTCTGATTCATTTTTAATATCGTAACCAATCGTCTGCGAAATAATATGTCAGTTTGACTTTTTGAAATAATAAAGAAATATTCTACTATTTATAAAATAACACTCAATGAGCCTTCAGAGGGAGATCAAATCTGACTTTTGTTTTGAATGCTAATGATCTGAAACTCCTGGATGATTATGAAAACATGGATGGAGTACCGGTAAAGCTGTGGACAGGATCTCTTGAGGGACCCTGAAGACAGTCCCAGTCGGCTCTGGTTTCTCAGTTTGGTCTTCTTTACCAGTTCCTTCACTCTTCCCCATGTGTAGTTTTCACTCAACTGCAACACACAAAGTTACACTGTAAAAATGATTGTCATTTTAATGGTAAAAGACTGTAAAACTACTACAGTCAGTAATTCTTTAAACAAACTGACCCTTTGCAGTTTGATTGACAGGTGATCTGACCAACCATAACGCAGAATCAACCATTTTTGTCCAGCAAACAAACCAGACTAAAGAGTAGATCGATGGATTTAAACTTGAAAAATAGCGTTTACTGACATCTTTCTGTGGTTGAAACAAAATACTTTCTGATGTTCATTCATGTTTATTTCATGCTATAACCAGTAAAGAGGAAGAGATGATCGGCTCACGTGCAGCTTAAACTGAGGCGCAACACTGATCTGTCATGACACATTAAAGAGCCACAAAACAAGTCTTTATTGTTTAAATTTCTTAAAAAATTAACATTTGAAAACTGAGACTTTGTTTCATACCTAAAGTAACCTGTTCTGTCTTGTCTGTCGGCACATTGTCAGTTTTCTCTTTGCTCTGCAATGTATTTTTCACTGTGTGAGAACATGATATGTGGCATGAAAGCGCCATGGCTTATTGTCAATTGATTCATTTTTAATTTATCTTTATTTTATCATTTGTAAGTTGCTTTGCATAAAAGCAAAATGAGTAAATGTAAATGTTAAAGTTCCCTTATACAGAGAAAACTGTAAAAGATCTTCCTTTGCATGTAATTTGACATTATAATACTGTTAATTGTACATTTTTTGACATGTAAAAAAGGAAGTAAGTCTTGTATTTTACAGTGAAAAGCCAAAAATTGACATTCACACATAATTATATTTATTGTTTATTTGTTATCAGTTATGTAATAGTGTTTTTATGTTCAATCTTATGCTGTTAAATTAATGTTTTATCAGTTTTCAAAAAAATAAGATAAATAAAACTAAATAACTAAAAATACAGCTAACCAACACAATACAACACAATAAAAACATGATAACATAATAAAAAACCTGATTTTTGAAAATGTAAAAAAACTGAGCTATCTGTTTTTGCAAATAAACTCGTCATATATACACAGACACAAAACAGACTAGTATTGCCTGGTTTTCTGGCACCCACAGCTTTGCCATTAATTGTATGCAAATGTTACACATAAAAGCCATTCGTAATGCTAAAAATATTGTGGAAACTTTTTGTAAAGCTGCATTGCAACGATTTGTATCGTGAAAAGCGCTATACAAATAAACTTGAATTTAACTGAATACCAGAGGACTTTAGTCAATGCATTTTATTACTTTTTTATGATTATTATTTATGCAAAGCGCACAAAAAGTTTGATACTACTTAATAGTGTTCTTAAGTGTGGGAGAAAAAAAATCAGACCTAGAAAAGCATGAGAGTAAATAACAGAGTAAAGAATGACAATTTCAACTTTCCTTCTTAGGCCATGTCTACTTTTCACACGTTTCTTTGTCCAGTTTTGTAATAATCGTAATTGTAACACATAATAAAGTGACTAACCATTTCAACAGGCTCTACTTTCATCCCTGACAGCTTCATTTTCATTTTCTTTTGACTCATCTACCACAATCTAGAAAGACGTAATGAGTAAATGGATGTATGAGGCATAGAGGCTTGACCAAACATTTGCTATGATTCTGCTTCCCTTGAGTGTTGAAAGATAAGAGTTTGTCAAATTAAGTCAGCGTGTGTTAACATTCGACTGACTCACCCTTCTGTGAGGAGCAGAGAGGACCTCAGCGCTGTCACTCAGGTACTTGGCCTCTCCCTCTGTGTAGCTCCTCCGATTCAGACCTCTCCTCCAAACAGGAAGTGCAGGTTGGCAACCCATCTCACCATCTATCCGAAATAAAAGATATAGTTTTATTATCACGAAAACACACTATGAGGTATGTTCATAAACTATTATGACCAATTCTAAATGAGTAATCCATGACTAAACTCTAGACCCTCTAAAGGGTGTGGTGTGTACACACACTCAAAAATACATTAGCTCTGTTTTCCTGCCCACCAAAAACCCCTGATATGTTTTTTTTCTTTATATGGAATTCCAGAAATTCCACCTATCGCTGAAGTATTCATTTCCCATTTCTCTTGAGACTGAGATTTGGTTGCCCACCCACCTGATGGAACATGAGATGGAAGAAAAGCAACAAAAAAAAAAAAAAATGTCTACGTGTGCAACGTGGACAGCAAGGGTTTGTACAGGGGGCACTCAAGGGGTTAATCTAATCTATCTATCTATCTATCTATCTATCTATCTATCTTTTTAGATATGGCTTTGTCAAACCAACATTCAAAGTTTGTCTTGAACTTGTCTTGAATTCATTTTCTAGTTTAATTATGTGCTTATATAATTCATTCCGTTATCAGATTACTATTAGGCATAGATAAACCTGCTCCATACCTTACAAACTTTAGGTTTTTTCAATAGGGGCTCCAGCCAGTGTAAACACAGATTAATCTTAGCACTTAGTGTATGACTGCAGGTGTGTTTGCACACTGACCTCTCATGGCTGCCCTGAGGGGGATGCGCGTGACCTCAGGGATCGTGCTGAGGTCAGACAATGTGCCGCTTGATGCCATCAGGCTGTAGTGGTCACTCCGAAAGTGTCTCTTGAGCTCTTGGAAAGCCAGGCTGGCTGCTCCACAGCTACAGTGCTGCATGAAAAAGTCCTGAAAAAAAAGAGTTGGCAGTGAAAATGTGTCTCGTAAAACTGAGGCAATTTGATTTATTCACTGTTAGTGATCTGTTTTATGTAGGTATGCACAGATAGGTATACATTGTAAAATTACATATGGATTTGTAGCTTGTAGCTTTATGTTTTGTATAGATGAAATGCTCCAAAAAGTAAAGGGCGGTCATTTAGGAAAGAAGAGCACTAAAATAGTTCACTTTATGAAATCTAAATTCAATTTGTGGATGTTCACGCCCATGGGTCAAGGATGATAGCACATACTTGGCCCGTAGAATAGACATCTGGTTTAGATTTGTGCAAGTGAAAAATGACTGAAGCCCTCAGACACATGCATTCAGTGACAACAACTATTTGAATAAAATTTATTTCACACTATTTGGGTAGCTTTGCTACCTGAAAAATAGAGTGAATTTGTAATCTTACGTTATCTAACTTTATTTTAAATTATATAATTCATCTAGCTGTGATAAAGGCCCAGAGTATGATCATATCAGCCATAGTTTTAGACGTTAAAATATATACAAGAAAGAAAAAAGAGAATCTGTGAAGAGTGTTTTCATGAAAGTCATAAATCGGCTATATTGGGAGGACTGAAAGTAAACAATGCCACTGAACCGAACAGAACACGCAAATTTAGCTAATTATTGCTGCTGAAAATGCTCAATTATTGTCATGTCATTGTCAGGTCAGACTGGAAAAAACATTTGGAGTACTATAGACTGCCAAGAGTTACAACAAATTAAGGAGAAGATTGCAAAAAAAACAAAAACAAAAGGTGTTTGTGCTTGACCAGACTGAACCAGGATTTCCAGGGCAAGAATCTTGACAACATTCGTGTTTGTTCTTATTATTTCCTGTCAGGTAGATGAAATATTAGGCTAATACCTTAATTAATACTGCTCATACATATCTTTACAACCTAACTTTAGTTTGTCAAAATATTGTGCCCTTTCCTGCTTACTAAGTCCTTCTCTATATAAAATTAGCATTCTAGGAGCTAAATATTACTTTTTTGGTTTTGCTTCAACCTGCGGACATGAAAAACAACCCGCTGCAATATTATGAAAGTAACCCAATTCCGCTGGAAAACCGCAGACTTGGCAACACTGCTCTATTTGGATAGACACTAATGCGACTAACACTAAAATGAACAACGCATTCTATGGAGCCACTAAAGGGACATGGTTATCCATTTGCTAGCGACAGCCTATTACATTACACCACATGCAGTAAAATGTAATTTACCACATAAACAGAGTAAGGAAAGATGACTGATAGGATGATGGCGAATGATTTGCAGATCCTGAGCACCAATGACAAACATCTAATATTGTAAAATGTGTGGTAAGTACTGCTGATCCATAGTATCAACAGACTCCTTGTCATCATGAATCTTGAAAGTGAAAGTAAAATGCGAATTCAAAAGCGCATATTTGAATTTCCTGATGCTCGCAATTTATATACAGTATAATTACCCAACGATGTAATTGTGATAGAAAGCAGTGAAATATATTTTTCCTCCCATCTCGTGTTTATTCACTTTAGGGGTTCTATAGCAGTACACATATTTTCCTTTCAGAACATGTTATACGGATTAGGGCATATCCTTAAAAGAGATACAATTAATGTTGCTTCATCATACATTCCATGCACAGAGCTAGAGAAAGGTTGAGTTCATATTAGGAAGCAAGAGTCCTCATTTGCTCTCTAATTCTATTGTTGTCTAGGAGAAACAATTCAAATAATAAAGACATCTCACTTGCGATTTTTCACTCCTATGGGGAACATTTATCTCTCAACAATCATGCAATCATGAGACAAAATCAAAATGACCCTGAATTGCTTTTCCAGTGGGAAACGTCTTTATCTGGGTCACTATTTTAAGCATTTTCCTCATGTATCACACATCATCACTTGGACCACCTGAACAGCTGAAATCTGCTAGTGTCATTTCCACCAATTATTCTTGTTGTTGTTACACATTCGCCTCCCGGCCAAATGTAGAGTGTAGTAGATACGATTAATATTTAAAAAAAACTGTGCAAACACAAACATTCATTTCTCAAGAGTTTTCAACCTCTGAAAATAACCTGGCGATGTTTCTTGTCAGTCAGTGTGATAAGACGCTTCCCAAAGCTCTGTTTATCCAAGATTATCCTCTTAGTTCCATTACATTAGTATTTGCATGGTAAACGCTGTCTGACTGATGAGGTGATGATGCCATGGCGGATGCTGTTTGTTGAGGATTTTGTGTTGTTGTTGCAACTTAGAGCAAAGATGTGTCTTTGATCTGAACACCAATTCCTGAAAGTATTTCTGCAATATAAAAATTCCTGATGTATTTGATAAGAAAGAACATGGACTGAAGATGAAAGAACTCGCCCTAAATGTCTCATAAACCAAAACACCAGATGCTTTAACCTGATGTACTCTGATGGAGCATGTCGGTTCATCTGATCGGTCATGGCTGATAGCCGAGGAGATCCAGGTGTGGAACTAACAAGAGAGACAGAGGACACTACAATGCTGGTAATTGCATATTGTGTGAGTTCTGAATGCTTTTTATGAGTGCACATGAAAAGCATGCTGTGAGGGTTTGGGGACGGTGGGTAAAACAGCCAGGGAGGAGACTGGCGAGACAGCTTGGTCCATTATAGTGGAGACTGGGGCACGTTTCAGGAGTTCCCCTGCCTTTTGATGTGTGCAACAGCATGTTGCTGCCTGTTGCTTTTTCTCCAGAGACACACACAGCCCAAAGAATTGAAGACCCTGGGAGTTCAAGAAGGGTGGTCCTGCGTGTCTATTTGGAATTAGATGGAATAAAAGATTCAACAATCTAGATCCACTGATCTTTTTTGGCTCCTTAATGATTCCATCAACAATTCATCCAGTATTTTTGAGGGATATTTCACTGTGAGCAAGTCTTGAGTAAGAGAAAGAAATTCATGAGTTTCAAGAGATTTTATCAACATAGTCTCATGAGAAAGCAAGTATTTTAAAGTGTTCAATTTGTACAAGAATGCATGATTTGTATGAAAAATGCACAAATTCCTACGAATCTGCAACAAATCAAAACTGTGTTTGATCTTTTTAGTCTTTTTGACTAATTTATTTTAAAAATCTGGCTCATAAGACTCATGCAGTTGTAATGCTGTATATTTGCTTTGTGTAACCAGTGGAAACAACGCAAAATAAAGTTGTCTCATCCATTTATTATCTTCACTGACATGATTGCATTGTGCTACAGAACTGAATATTGCGAGAATCATTCACTTCCATTACTTTAAATGAATGGAATCTGGTTTTATTCAGAACCTAAACCTAAGGCAAACATATTAGCATGTTTGGTTTCTCTAAAGAAGAACCTTTTTAAAGTCTCCTCCTTTCTTTTGCCTCTCTTTCTCTTGCTTTCTTTGATGACTTTGAAGTGCAGGCCCCCACTGAGCTCACTCACTGTGACCGTGGAAGTCTTTTCCGGCCCCAAGGCCTGAACTGACAGAGCCAGTTTAGAGATGACTCTCTGAAAAAACCATGAACAAAACTGCTCTCATTCAACAGCACAGCAACCAGAAATCAGAAAGATGTCTACACAATATAATGTCACAGCCTTTAGTACGAAAAAAGAACTAGAGTGGTGGGAAAACCGGGCTAGAGGATGGGGAAAGGGAAGGCTACATTACATAAAATATAGGTTCCTTAAATTAAAAAAATAAATAAATAAGCAGCAGCATTGTCATAAAGAATTATTTTGAGTTTCCAAATAACTTTTCAGTGAGCAGTTCTTGTTTTTGAGGAAAACATATATTGGACTTCAGTGGGGATCATCAGGTTGAGGGTCTAAATTGCAGTTTTAAAGCAGCTTCAAAGGGCTCTACACGATCCCAGCCGAGGAATAAGGGTCTTATTGTATAAAAAAACACTATGAAAATTTGTGTACTTTCTAACCACAAATGCTCATCTTGCACTAGCTCTGTGACTTCATGCATTACAGTAATCACGTTGGATATCACGCATGGTCAGTTCTTCGTCGGTGTCCTTTGGGTTCAAAATGGTAGGGTAGGACGAAAAACTAATTTTCTTCTTTAACTTCAAAATCGTCTGACATTGTTTTACCTTTTTTTTGTACAAGGCGTTTGATTTTCTTTGCACATTTGCTTGGTCAGTATTGGCATATGTCACGTCTGCGTTATTACGTAATGCAAGTCAAGCTAGTGCAAGATAAGCATTTTATTTATTTTTTTTTTTTAGAAATGATTGATTATTTCACTAGATAAGAACCTTATTTCCCGGCTGGGATCACATAGAGCACTTTGAAGCTGCATTGAAACTGCAATTTTAACCTTTAACCCATTGGCCACGACTGAAGTTCACTATATGGAGAAAATTCTTGGCATGTTTTCCTTTAAAATCCTTAATTTCTTGTCAACTAAGGAAAGAAAGACATAAACATCTTGGATGACACTGGGGTGAGTCTTTTTCTGAAAGTGAACTAATCCTTTAAAATACAGTTTTAAGTACTGTTTTATATGATAATACCTAACTTTAGCTAAATAAATAAATGTTATAAACAGATCTGGGTGAATTTTCAGTGAATTTCATTCATCTGTTGTTTGAGCTCAGTTTTTTAACCTGTATCCGCTTTTAACAAAGATAAGTTCCCATTCTAGCCTTAACATTTTAGAGTTATGTTACTAATTTTGGAGACGTACAAATCCACAGGGAAAAACAAAGACCGGCATGTTGGAAAAACACCCATGACTTCACAAAACGTTGTAAAACGTGTTGATATTTTTCCTGTGGTTTTGGGCTGATAACATTCAAGCCAGATGCACCATCTTGTTCTGAGATGGGAAAACAAGCACGCAGTGCTGAGTTCAGACTTTTATGGGCTACACATTGTAAACTCAATTGAATTTGAACAACTTTATGATTTACCAGAATTCCTTCTCACTTTGGCATTTTGCAGTAAATACCTGCTAAATGACACAATCCTTTCTGTTTACCAATTCAGAGCATTTTTAGTTTAAACAAAACATACAGTATTTCATGCCTGTGTGAGCTCCTCTCAATAATCCACCAAACAAAGTCACAGGAAAAGACTTTCGTCTCAAATAATGTCAACAAGGGACACATAAAAACAAATTAAATCCATGTGAGGGGACATCACATCCTTTGAAACAAATGCCCCATCTGTGTACAGGTTGAAAAGGCCTGAACCCTACAGCTCTATTTGTTAAATACGCTTTCATCCATCTCAACCAAAAACCCCTAAAACCAGCTGGATTTACACTGACACAGTATGAACCAATAATCCTTTGCCCTAGGCATCAATATGAGATTTAACCCACAACAATCATAAATCCAAGACGTCATCTTCAGACCCAGACCTACAGCAGTGCCTTTAATCAATTTCAGATTGAGAATTATGGTACATTTAGTCAGTTTTGTTCATGAATCAGGTAAGCTGGGTGTCCATATCTGCTCCTGGAGGGCCAGCGTCATGGAGAGTTGGAGATGGAGATCTCCAACCTGCCCAAACACACTTGATTGAACATTTCTAGTATTCCTGAAGACTTCATTTGCTAGTTCAGGTGTGTTTAAACAGGATTTGACCTAAACTCTGCAGGATAGTAGCCCTCAGGAGCAGGACTGGACACCCTTGAAGTAAGCTTGTAAACACTAATGCTGGAAAGTGATTGATACCTCTTTAGTCTTGATCACTCGGCCTTCTTTCTGCAGGGTGCAGATCTGTTTCTGTAGTCGAAGGTTGTGTTCCTGCAGCTGTCCGATCTTCTCTATGAGTTGGCAGATGTGCTCTAGGTACCCCAGTCCAGAGCCTAGTGGGTTGGATTGATTGGCTTGGTTCACCTGGTTGTCAAGACAGAACACAAACATAATCACTTAAGTTTTATAATACAACCAAAAATGGGCGCAGTAAACATTGGGATGCTAGGACTGCACCCTTGAGGGAAAGACCCCCCACCCCTCTCGGGACAATAGGCAGGTTCTAAATAAAGGGATTACCGGAGATGTTTATGTACACCGTAGGGGGTTAAGCAACATTTGTGGAACAAGCCAACAAGAACAGTGTTGAACTGCATCCTATTGTTTGAAAGCCAATGGTTCATTTGACGTGTTAATGAGCACAAAGCAAAGCCAAGGCTCCTACAGTAACAAGCATGACTGCATGTGTTCAGGTGGACCTGAGCTTCTCAAACTGATGACGGAAGAACTTTGATCTCCACCCATTATTTAACACGACTGTCTCTGTGGAATTCCTAATGGGATTTGAAGCTCTGGAAATACAGTTAGACAAACAAGATGGTCTAAATAAAGTTTCCCAACTATTAGGCTGCCTTTCATTAAACAATCCAACACATTCCAGGAGACCAGAGGTCATTTATTTTAACCGAGACTGAAACTGTTATGCAATGGCATTGGTTTATAAAAACAAACCCAAAACTTCCAGTGTAGTCTTGTATGAACTTTTCCATTACGGGGCAATATTTGCCCCCTGGAATTGATTTCCATAGGCATTTTTTACATTTGTTGGGGGAAATTTTTATAATCACCTTATTATTATAATCACCATACTATGTTGTCTTTAATTTCAAATTCTTAAATTTACTTAATTTCTTTGATATTTTAAACTGTTGTCAATAACACTAGACTATATAAATTGGATCTAAATTATACATGTAAAAAAGCTCATAAGGCTGCAATTTTATGACAAAAATCATTATTGTAGATTATTGCTCGTCATATTGTAATAGTAATTATTAATATCAATACAGAAAACAATATAAAACCTTTTTTTATTTTGGAAGTCTCATTCTGGCTTTCCAGATAAACATGTCGATCCATGACGTCTAGCACAAGTTACGCCTAAACTTCCGTTATAATAATTGAAACTACGAAATTAATCTTTTGTTTACATCGTAGCTGTACTTTGTTTATGATGAGGGAATTCACAAGCGTACGTACTCATTACCGCTCCTTGTTTTCAGCGCTGACTAATCTAAGCACCTCTGATTGGTCAATGTGTTCCTAAATTCAACAGAAAAGCGTTTGATTGGTTATAAGGCTCAAAGCTGCACAAAACAGCACGTAAAAGCAATCTGATGCAGTGTGAGCAAATCTAAATGTAATCCCATGAACTGACACTTTTCTTTCATTTTCACATTTCATTTTAATCGTAACAGCCATGATATATTGTTTAATTCTGCAGGGGCATTTTTTTGCCATAATTCCTTCTGAAAATACCTACTAAATGACACAATCCTTTCTGTTTACCAATTCAAAGCATTTTTAATTTAAACAAAACATACAATACTTTATGCCTGAGTGAGCTCCTTTTAATGATCCACCAAACAAAGTCACAGCAAAAGACTTTCGTCCCAAATAAAGTCAACATGGGACACATAAAAACAAATGAAATCCATGTGAGGGGACATTGCATCCTTTGAAACAAATACACCATCTGTGTACAGGTCAAAAAGGCCTGAAGCCAACAGCTCTATTTGTTAAATACGCTTTTATACATCTTGACCAAAACCCCTAAACCACTCCGTTATTTTTAACGCTGACTAATCTAAGCACCTCTGATTGGCCAATGCATTCCTAAGTTCAACAGAAACGCGTTTGATTGGTTATAAGGCTCAACGCTGCATAAAACAGCATGTAAAAGTAATATGATGCAGTGTGAGAGAATATAAATGTAATCTCGTGAATTGACACTTTTCTTTCATTTTCACATTTCATTTTAATCGTGTCAGCAGTAATATATTGTTTAATCGTGCAAGGGCATTCCCCTATTAATAATTTATGACCGTGGTTTGGAACCCACTTTTTCAAACGAAATTTGAAAAAATAAACGTTTTGCCTCAGAAATTAAAGGTTAGTAGTTTAAAGGTGTGAATAATTGATGTTCCTATTGTTTATTTGTTGAATCATCCCTCCATCTCTGGTTGTAAAGCTGCAGATGCTCACGTTTTTCAAAAAATTCAAAGGAAATTTTGAACAAATATTTATACAATCATCAACATTCCAAAAAGTGTCCCAACAAAAGCAGGATGTGAGTTCAGGTCTCTGGCTTTTTCCCTCCGAAAGCTTTTCCGTGCCACTTACGTCCAATTCATTCCCAAAGCCCAGCATTAATGGAAACACAGCAGCTAAACAATAGAGGACATGACGAAGAGATGAAATACTAGGAGCTGACATCACTCGCTTCCTCAGAAAGAGTGTGAGATCCTCAGCAGGTCACGCTTCTGCTCACTTGAACGTGAACTTTTCTCATGCTTCTCTAATAACCTTGCACTTTCATCAGATGCCCATTATTGTTTTAAATGGGTCATATAGGACTTTTCTTTATTATTTTTTCCCCTGAACTTATAAAATCCTCACAAAATTGATATAAGGAGCTTGTTAAAAGTAAACTCAGCCTCTAGTGTCTAACATTGGGATTCTTTATATGCCGAGTGAAAAAAGCTGCAAGACCAAAAAAACAAAAACTGTGTTTGACCACAAATGGCATATACAACCATTTTTGGTTCCCCAAAGAACCTTTCTGTAAACAGTTCTTAAAAGAACCATTTTGAAGAACTTTTTAAAAATCTAAAGAACCTTTTCTGCATTTGAAAGGTTCCATGGATGTTCAAGGTTCTTCATGGAACCATCGATGCCAATAAAGAACCTTTATTTTTAAGAGTGTATACTTTCTCTGCTTCTGTCAATACATATGTAAAAACTACTATTCAAGCTAAATGCTTGTCTGGCAAGAATTGCTTTGAGGCTCCTTCAGGCTTGGGCTTGCTTAGATCATGTGAATGAACTAGTCTTCCTCTCATTTGTAGTATTGGAAGCCAGACAGGTGGCACATAACCAGGTGTTTTCTCATAAAACGACAACCAGCAATGATGTGGGGTAAGTAGAGGAAAGTAGCATTGCCAGGCCTTTATGAATGTAGAAACGTGACAGACCTTATCTGCTTCCTCTGCCCAGGGTCCCCAGTGACCCAGTAGAAGGGAAGACACAAAGGTTTGGGAAAGCCCCACTCCCTTCCTCCCCCTCCTTCTCTACTCAGTGCGAAAGAATCTGCATTTCTCACGTGCGTTTTTGCACAGACTCAGAAACAAAGCGGATAATGTTGTCCTATACAGGAAAAAAAAAAAACATGGAGATAATTTTCTATGAAGCTGTTAACACTTAAGCGTGACATTGTGGTTATTGATGGCGTATTGATGGTGTGGATGGATTGTAGCTCTCTGTGCTGTGAGGATGTGGGATTTTAACCGCACACTGAAGATCAAAACAAACTGAGGAAAACAAATGTGCATATGCCTCTGGGTTGGATTGCAAGAACAATATTTTTCTAATTACATAAGCTCTGCATTGCCACATATGAGGGAAGATATTATAAACCCATCAGGCGTGTCTGAGAAAATAATCCTTTATTATTTGAAATATTTCACTGGGTCTGTTATAAAGCAATACTAAGCATGACTCCAGTGGTGAGGAATGAGGAACCATATGTTGGCTGTTTTCAAAGATATAGAAAAAGATAGTTTATAGATTTTTTTTTTTAATAGTCTTTAATGCTGACCAGAACATTTTAAAAAATGGTGCCTTCATCTGTGCCTTTTTTAGTAAATATATGGATGTATTTACACATTTATGTGCTTGACAAATGCCTAATTCATCTGAAAACTTTATTTGAACAATGAATCATTTGTGGTGACACAAATGAATCATTGAATCAATTCAGTGAATCAACGTTTTGAATAATTGCTGATTATTTGAAATCAACAATTGTAAGATTTGTCCTAATGCTCTCATGGGACTAGTTCAGTTTTGATTTTTTTTGAAAATTAATGGACAAAAAAGTCCATTAAAATTAATGTTAATTATCAAAATCATTACAAATATATTATAGATATATATTTTATATGTCATTTAGCCCTACAATGCCATCTGTGCAGTTATTTTTGTATCAATAATATATTTAAATGTCGAATTTTTTAATATTGTAAATTAGTGTTTATTTTTATATTTTCCATTTTCATTTTCATTTTTAGTCAAAGTTTTATTTTATTTTGTTTTATTTGGTTTTTGTCATTAAAATATGTTTAAAACTTTATATATCATATATATCATGGATCACTGTAAAACAATAAAAAAACACTTCATTCCTTTCAATTTAAAAGATTATTCCAAGTTGTTTTTTATTTCTACAGGTTCATTTACGGCCCATTATCACCGCACATTTTGATCTCAGGTGATGCTGGGAGAGACAGAGCTTGTGATCTTCTTGAAGTTATCACTGTGTTTTTATTTATTGTACTGGCGGTTATGATTCTAAAACAAAGCTAAGAACTAATATTGTTGGCTGCTATGATGTTTCACAAAACAAGTTTTGTATATTTACCCAAAGACATCCTGCTAAACCAAGGCGATGTGTTGATATTCCATGTTTTTCTGCGTATCTGAAAACCACTGAAAATCGTTCAAGTGTCACGACCTGTTGCATCACATTTCGGGGTGTCAGCCAAATGTTTGAGGCTGGATGTGGCGAACACAGCGCCAGTCTCCATGCCTCATTTATCACTAGATTAAAGCCTCACAATCGCACTCTGGAAATGTTCGCTTTATGATTGTTTATATGTTACAGCTGAGGAATTCAACTCCTCAGCTGTAGCCGTCCTGGGGGTGGCTGAGGGGGGGAATAAGGGCAACAGCAATTATGCCGTCTTCATCCCTCCCTGACACTATATTTTGCTCTGCTACGCATCCGTCAACTCAATGTCCCATAGACCCACGTACTGAGAGACTCACATATGCAGGCTAGCTGGCAACCAGCCGAACACCTGCATTTGATTAATACTTAGAGTCTAAATCTCTCTTATTTTTTTTTATATATAAATCCCAAATCCATCTTTAAATAATGTGAATGACCCAGTTATAGGCTACATTTCTACACTGGTCTAATATCTGACTGCTCAGGCCCACACATCATCTAAGCTCACAGGATTTTACTGAACTGGAAGTTGTACATCATCTGTCCCCTGTGTATTCATTTCTGAAATATTTTGGCTAATTGGATTATGCTTTCATCTATCAATAATAAATTAAAAAGAGTTCTGAGAAATGGCTGTACAAAGGGGTTATGAACCACAACCGTGACATGTCTCGGCATCTGCTCAAAATGTGTGGCGTGCAAAGTGTGTAAAATGTAGATTGCGTAGCGGCTGTGGAGACGTTAGCCCACATTTTATTGTTCAGTCAGTTAATTTTGTTTGATGAAGAAAAAATCAGACTAAATAATATTACTTTAAAGTAAATCATTATGTTTGAATAATCTTCTGTGATGCTTTAAAGTACATTTATTTTGATGTTTTGACATACTGAAGTACAGGGATAGTACTTTTTATCATTTTAATTGTGTGTATTCAATAATAAATTTTGAATATATTTTAAATGCACTGAATTGAAACTTCATCATTACAAATCTGTAATTATAAATATATTTAAATACATTACATTAATATAAATAGCCTTAAAGTATGATTTAATTTACCATGAAATGATATGTATTTAATTTGAAATCTGTATGACTTTCTTCAGTGGAGTCGATACACAGAATTTTTAAAAAAACATCTTTGGTGTTTCACAGAATAAGGAAAGTAATACAGGTTTGTATAAAAGCCTGTTTTTGTCACTTAATAAAAAAGTTGTACAGTGTTAATTGTGACTTTTTATCTCACAATTCTGACTTTTTTCTCACAATTACGAGTTTACATCTGACAATTCTGACTTTGTTTCTTTGTTTGTTTTGACATAAACTTTCAATTCTGAAAAATAAGCCTGCAACTCTGAGAAATTAACTTGCAATTCTGAGAAAGTCAGAAATTGTGACCTATAAACTCACTTTTTTCTCAGAATTGTGTGATATAAACTCACAATTGCAAGTCAGAATTGCCAGACATAAACTTGCAATTCTGAGAAATAAACTTACAATTTTGAGAAAGTCCAACATTGCGACCTATGTAAATTCACACAATTTATGAGAAAAAAAGCCAGAATTGTGATATAACCTCGCAACTGCAGGTCAGAATTGTGAGACATGAACTCGCAATTCTTAGAAAGTCGGAAATTGTGACCTATAAACTCTTTTAAAAACTCAATTCTCTTCACACAACTCCTTTTTCTCAGAATTGTTATATAAACTTACAATTGTTACAACTTTAGAATTGTGAGAAACTCAATTTTGAGAAATGAAGTCAGAAATTGCGCTCTATAAATTCACAATTCTGACTTTTTTCCCTCAGAATTGCGTGATATAAACTCACAATTGCTGTGAATTTTTCAGTGGCAGTTCCATAGGTTTGGTACCACATGAAGGTGAGTAAATGATAACCGAATTTTGATTTTTGTGTCAGCTATCCCTTTAAAAAACAGTACTCTCAGCTCAATCTAATTTGAATCCATTGTGCAGATTTTCCTCCACAAATCAGTGCAGAAGCTATGAAGAAAGAGAAATCAATCAGTCCATTGTGATTGGCATACACCTGCTGTACCTTTTAAATCTTCACTGTAGCTCTGTGTCCTTCCTACCCTCATAAGTTGGGAACAAATCAGATTAGAAATGAGAGAGAGGGAGGGCCTTTGAAGTTGCCTGCATGTTTGAAGCGGATGGGAAAAAAGCTCATAGTCCCTTTTCAATATCCTCTTCCTCAGGCCACAGAGCTCCATTTAACAGGCAAGGGAATTAGCTTATTAGCTGTGGTGACAGGTGATGATGAGGGCCGAGTTTACCGCCCCGGCTACCTGTCATCGCAGCTCCCATAAAGTCGACCATTCGTCAAAAAAAAGTCCAGTCACTGGCCACCAAAAGACCTAGGAGCTATCAAAGAGGCATTATTTGGGTAAATATGTGAGTAATTTGAGCTATTTGACACCTGTTTGATGCATCCAGGGAGGCTTGGATGAGTATGGACACAGGAGGCGGACTGAGGGACACAGTCCAGATGAGAGGCATTGGCTGTTCCAGCTGTAATCACCGCTGCCATCTGCATGCTCTCTCAACACAGATGAACAGGTGCTGTGTGATGTGGCGGCCACGTTAAAAGAGGAGAGATCTGTAGCGCACCCCGCGCTACAACCTCTCAGCTCTCAGTACTGTACTCCAACACACAGCACATCTCAATGAGCTTTCGTGGCTGCTGCCGTGGTTTTCAGCAATGACATCATTAGATACACCACATGGTCGCCACAGTCCGTAAAAGACTGACCTTCAAAGCATGAACTGTAATTTGCTAAGCCAAATGAAACAGATCTCGAATTGGTGGTTTATGACATGACAATTAAAAATTGGTTTATACTGGGTGGCAGAAAGCAGAATACAGAGAAAAAAGTGTTATTGATGCTAATTTACGCAAATGCCACCATGAATATATACTTGTTGGTGTCATGCCCTCATCACTAAAAACCATGGAAAACATGACTAAAGGTAAAATGCAACCCAGACTACTGTACATTAAATGCTTGTTCCCATGTAACAAGGACAAACACAGTTTGTGCTGACCACAATGTGTTCTGTGTGGTGAATTGTTGGCTGCTGAGTGTTTAAAAAGAATTTATGACACATTTTAAAAACCAAACACTCAAAATGGAAACACAAGCTTTTGCTTTGAGTATCTCCAAAACAAAGCAGCATGATTTGAACATAATTCAGTACATTTTAATATACTGAATATTTATTTGTATTTCATATTATTATTTATTTAAATTCAAAAGGTGTCTCTAATGAGTAATAAGTGTTCATAAACACAGTGTGATCATGAATCAGTTTCTATTCAATATTTTGTTTAAAACAAACATTCTTTTTGTGTACAAGCCTGGCGAATTCTAGATTTAAACATGGTAAAAAGCGTTCAATAAAGCAAATATGTATTTTATTTTTAATCTGTATGACTTTCTTCCAATACACTGAGACATTTTTCAAAACATCTTTGGCGTTTCACAGAAGAAAGTCATACAGGTTTTTATGAACGCCTGTTTCCACCACTTAATAAAAAATAAAAATAGGTAATTAAGATTTTTTTATATCACAATTCCAACTTTTTTATCGCAACAGCGAGTTTACATCTAGCAATTCTGACTTTTTTTCTCAAATTGTGATTTAACTTGCAATTGCGAGTTATAGGCATGGTTATACAGACTTGGCTTAGCTTAAGCCAGGACTAGGCCTTAGGTTAGGACTAGGACTATCAAAATGCCTTAGAAGAAGCAGGTGTGCATCCTGAGACAATAATGGCACTGACATATTTTAAGATATGAGCAAGGTATTTACATTTTAGACAGATCAAACATGCACTTTAGTCTGGGACTACCTTAAGCCTTGTCTGTGAAACCGGGAGATAAAGTTGGAATAGCATGATATAAACTTACAATTCTGGGATATTAAGTTGCACTTCTGAGCAATAAAGTCAGAATTGCATGAAATAAACTTGTATTTTAGCCAAAAGCAGTAGTTTGTTAAAGAGATAGTTCACCCAAAATTGAAAATTTGATGTTTGACTGTTTCTTCAGCAGATCACAAACAATGATTTTTAATTCAAACCGTTGTGGTCTGTCAGTCATATAATCCACAGCTTTGAGAGTCAAAAAAACATACACAGACAAACCCAAATTAAACCCTGCGGCTCGTGACAATACACATTGAGGTCTGTGCAGGAAACTAACCAGTATTTATATCATTTTTTACCTCTGTCCTGAGCACGTTCACAACAGCTGGCGTGTGACACGTCAACGTGCTTTGGCATAGTCGATCAGGCTCAAAAGCTGGGAGTCGGTGAAAAGTCAACACTCCCAGATTTCACGCAGGCAAACATAATCTTTTAGTTTTTTAATTGGTTGCAACAATCAGGATAAGCACAAGTAGTTACCATTTTGAGTAGCTGCTGTACCCACAATCTTACTGTATAAACAATGAGTGACGTATGCGCACAACAGATCACTTCCACGCACGCGGCTACCATGCCAGAACACGTTGACGTGTCACGCGCCGGCTGTTGTAAAAGTGCTCAGGACAGTTGGACATTGCGGTGGATCAGAGGTAAAAAAAAATGATATAAATACTGTTCAGTTTCCTGCATAGTCCAATTGTTTCATGTCTTCACACCTCAGTGTATCATCACAAGCCACAAGGTTTAATTTGGGTTTGTCTGTGTATGCTTTTTTGACTCTCAAAGCCGTGAATGCCATTGACTGTCATTATATGACTGACAGACTGCAACAGTTTGAGTTAAAAATCATTGTTTGTGTTCTACTGAAGAAACACTACTAAGTCACCTACATCTTGGATGCCCTGGAGGTAAACATAACATTTTCATTTTTGAGTGAATTATCCCGTTAAAACATCTTGGGTTTATATTACAAACGTACAGGTTTTCCCTTCACGAGACATTAACTGATAGTTTGGACTGGTGTGGATTACTTGTAGATAATTGTGATGTTTTTATCGTCTATTTAGACTCTCATTCTGATGGCACCCACTCACTGCAGAGGGTCCATTGCAATTCTGAGAAATAAATTTGCACACTAAATTTGTAATGCTAAATTTCTCCAAATCTGTTCTGATGAAGAAACATCTCTATCTCTATCTAACTCATCTATATCTTTTGGATGGCTTGAGGGTCAGTCAATTTTCTGCATATTTTTATTTTTGGGTGAACGACTTCTTTAAACAATTTTGTGTAACCACTTGATGTCCTCTGAAAAAAATCTGTTTCCTGAAGAAAAACCAGATGATTACCACTTAGGCTATGTGGAACAACCAAAGCCTTTTGTTAAATGGAATGCTGTTCTATATAAAAGACAGTTGTTTATTCCATGAGAAGAGATCATCTATTCTATTATTCACTCTAGTTTTAAACCATGCAATAAGACAATTCTGTCTACATATCTCGCACCAAACATTTTCAACTTTTCAACTGAGTTTAAGAACGCATTGGATATGATCATATTGGATCATATCAGTCAAAACTATTAATATTGAAAGTGTGCCATTTGTGTTCTATGTATTTTCATTTCAGGGACAAATTGCTTACAAAAATTAGCAGAAATGCTGATGGAAGCACTGCTCACAGGAAGTCTTTTATCCTGTTTTCCTTTTCAGTCATAGTACGCATATTCAGTGATGAGCTTATGACGTCAAGTTGCGGAAAGACTGTCATTATGGCTAATGAGAAAGGATGTGTGTGTGCTTCTAAATTGTAAACAAAAGCCATTTATTTTACCATGTTGACAATGAGTGTTTCACTCTGACACACTTTACTAAGGCATCTCTCAAACAGTCAGTTTCACAGTCAAGAGGACTGTTGTAAATTTACGTAATGTCAGTAAAGGACTTTGTATGCAATTAGGATAAATAAAAAACAATGTCCCCCCAATTCCTCAATCTTTAATCAACTGTCTTATTTTGGGCTATGTTATGTTTAGCTGTGGTAAACAATTATTGTAAACTTGATTGACAGGAAGAGTATTTTTACTCTGTGTATAGTTTATATCTGAAACAACTTCAAGGCATTATTTAGACTTTTGGTCTCTTGATCGCACTGCTTATTTTAAGCATAAGCCAAAATAAACTTGAATGAAGTTATGCTTAAAAAAAGAAAAATGTAAAATAAAACTAATTCAGTTTCCTGAAATCAAATATATTTTAATATAGTGAAGATTATAGTAAAGATTTTCTTTTTTTAAATAATGTTCCCATTTCCAATAAATGGTGTGTAATGCATTTAAGTGAGGTAAAAAATGAATAATTTTCTTGTTTATATCACATTTAAACGCTTGCAATAAAACTAAACATTGCTGTTTATATAAAAGCAGATGCAACACTATGACATCAAGTAAATAACAATAAAAAACATGTAAACTGTTGACTACCTCACTTAGCCTGCAGCACTCTTCCATGTACTCATCCAGACTGTTGCTGGTTGTACTTTTCCTCAAAGGCTGTTGCTGAAATTCAGGTCCTGTTTTGCCATCGTAGGCTTCTATAGAACACTGGCTCCTTGACATTGTGTCCTCAGCCATTGCACTGTCTGTAATTTCCTCCTCTGCTGCCATGATTTCCATTGCATCTTCACAGTTCTCCATGGTATTTCTCAGGGTTCTGTCCTCAGACCTTTCTGAATCTGTTGTAATGTCTATTAAATCATCATCAGCATTCTCATCCTCTGTGCCGTCTCCCAGGACAGTAAGAGAGTCTTGATTAGCACACTTACAAGATGTTTGTTCAGTTTCCAAGAAGTCTGAACTGTCTTCAAGAGGATTTTCAGCAGGTACAAGAGAGGTCAGGTTGCCAGAGTCACATGAAGACTCTCTACTGTGGACCACAAAGCTTTGCTCTGAACCAGTTGGGGTGGATGGGGAAGTTGCTCCACTAGTCATCTCTACCCCAGAATCCTCAGATTCAAATTTGTACAATCTTGGAAGCTCAGAATCTGCAAAAATGGAAGATAGATAGTCTGTTTTCGATTCAGGGATGGTTGTCTCAGGAGCAGCGCTGTGGATGGAGATCACCTCATCAGCCTGGAGATGTTCTGTGTTGTCCTGCTCAGACATTGAAATGGAGATGGTTGAAATGGAATCCTCAGCATTAAGAAGCTTCTCAGGGAAGTTGTCAAGGAGCTTCATTTTCGTGAGTACTACCTCGTTATCTAAAACAATATCCCCTTTACCTGCAAAACAAACAAAGGGAGAGGTTATACATTCACAATATCAAAATAATTCTTAAAATCATTCAAAAATGACAGTTTGACGTGTGCATTTTCAGTTTCTAAATGTAAATGTAAATGTTTCCTAAACCCTTCCTCTGTTTGCCATTGGTGAACCAGTTCACTCTATTGGCAGGACAGAATGCTCAATCAAACAGCAATATTTCAATATCACCACAAGAGCTGCGTTTCCATTACCCTTCAAATTGTGCAAATTGAAACTGCAAATTGAAAATACACCTAATGGAAACATGTCAATTTTGCAAAAACTCCCATATATATCACATAAAAGTTTTTACACTCGCATAAGGTGTTTTTTAGGCAATATTCGTAAAACTGCAGTGGAAACGCCTTTTTCGCATTTACAGGTCACTTTACGTACATAAAAGTCACATGATCATTCTTAAATGTACTATAACCTCAAAAAAACAACTCATACTATATGTGGCCCCCTACACAAGCACTGACTACATAAAGCCATCATTTCGCAACAGTTTTTTTACTCGATATTTATAAAACATCGCAAAAGTTTTGTGCAAATCTATAATGGAAATGCACCTACTGTTTGCACTTCTTGAGGAAATCAGTCAGCTTCTGAACTTTTGATTATGTTTAAACATTAAAGACACAAAGCTGCGAATTTAACTTATGTGCAAAATTGAAATATATTGCATAAAACATTTGCGGATAAGCACCGTTTCCATCCAATAAGTCAAAGAGAACAAAATCATCACTTCCTGATAAACTGGCAGTATATATCACTAAGAAAAGTAGGAGAAACCACTAAATATAGTCATTTTTGTATTAATAAATTACTTGCACCTCAATAAATGTGATCATTGCTTTCGGAGTTTGGAAACACAGTCATGTAAGACAGTTCTGGAAAAAATTATACAGAAATATTTTGACGACAGACTTTGCTTAGACATGTCAGAATGACCATAACAACATTTCAGATGCTGTGGAACGAGATCAGGTCAACTGGTTAGTAAGGTTTTGCCGTCCCATAGCGCAAAGTCACATGATTTTTGGATCTGTATGGAGGAATTTATTCTGCAAATGCATTTCCATCTCCCATTCGCATTAACCCTTTTTCGCACAAGTCAAAAACCACCTCAAGCAACCGTAAAAACGTTATTGTGAATTAAGGGATTTTTATTCGAAATGTGGCATTTCCATCACTCGCTTCTAATGCGCGTAAAAACAAGGTGATGGAAATATAGCTACAGACTGCAAAAGTGAAAGTACTGGTGTGCTCAGTTGAATAAAAAAAAAAAATAGTGAAGCAAAATCTCCAATACGTAATTCAGCTTTCATTATTCAAATTATTTAAAAGCATTTATAAGCAGACATACTTCCCTGTGCCGAAAGAAGAGCGCTTATCTCACTATAAAGCATTCTTTACCATCAGTGGTCCACAAAGAGTCATATAGACCTGTCTTATTCTGAACTTTGATCTGTGTGCATTATCTGCATGCTATTATGACGCTCAGCTCTTTCATAGTACTGGAAATCTGATACATTTCAGGTGTCATTCATATCATATCTTCATCTCACTTTCTCTATAGTAAGTCTGTGCTTGTACTTTCAAATACAAATAATATTGGTTGAGTACTTCTGGACCCAATCAAATAAATGTTCTACAGTTGTTTGCTCTTGCTATGATTAACTGTGGTAAACAATGGTAAATTTAATTGCCAGGAAGAGGTGTGACGAGAAGCTTGCAGTGCATGGAAATGAATGGTTAATTAGATGATTCACAGGATATTCATTCTGAATATGTTTAGAAGAAATGCTTCACATACTGTGAGGAAACTGAAAAATTTCTGAATAAATTTTAGTCTTCACAGACTCATCACAGTGATACAATGTGAGATTAGAAATCAGATATCATATCATAAAGGCTTTAAAAAGATAACAATAATAATGCCATTCCCAGCTCATCCATCAAAAAGTTGTTTTCAATGTCACTTTTATTAATAATAAACATACTCATGTGTTTTGTTAGAAAAGAATTTATTTTTTAGATTGGATAGTGACTGTGAAAACACTGATAGCATTTCATTTATATGAGATCTGTTGCTGCTCCAGGCTTTTTTCCCCACCATTCAAAACATTGCCTGTGTTTTTGTAGCCTTTTCTCACGGACCAACACCTGGACTCCAGTACAAACCTTTTTAAGATGTATTCAATCAGACTTCCTTGTTCAATTTTATCTCATCTAAATGATCTAAATCATATGGCAACAAGCAGTAAAATGATGTAAATCTAATTCTTTTGTGCTAAAAAGGGTGATTTCAACAGGAACAATAATGTGTTTGTCTATGATGAAAGCAAAAATACACTCTTAAAAATAAAGGGGCTTCACAATGCCATAGAAGAACCGTTTTTGTCTAAATGGTTCCATAAAGAACCTTAAACATCTGTAGAACCTTTCTGTTTCACAAAAGGTTCTTTGTGGTGAAAGCAGGTTCTTAAGATTATAAAAAGTAAGAACTAGATGTTTTTTTTTAAAGACTGAATGGTTCTTTTCTGGAAACAAAAATGGTTCTTCTATGGCTTTGGTTGAAGAGCCTTTTAAAGCACCTTTATTTTTAAGAGTGTACATAAGAAACATATCTAGAAACACATTAAGATATTTTAACAGTATACATACATCATCTTAGATATTTTCCAATAACGCAAGTGGTTCCAGAATGAAATCCAAGCATATAGTAATTGGAGTCCTCTATGTGAGGCCCTGGATCATAATTTAGCTAATTTACTTGTACAGGTCAATTAGAGCGACCCATTGGGTCAGTCTTTCATACAGCAGTGCTCACCAGCTGAGACTACAGAACTGCTGATGGTGGGACATTTTTGATGGCACTCAGTAGGAGCAAGTAGTCAGCATCGAAATCCCCCTGGGTTTTCAATTAACATCGCTCAGACGTGGCCGCTTGTAAAGAGAGATCAAAAAGCCCTCGCTAGCCCCTGGCAGCCAGGAATGCAAGTAATGCTAAGGTCCTTCATGCTGCAGAGTATAATACATTCAAAATAAAAACAGGTCAATGACAGTGTTGGTGGGAATCAAACCCCACATACTTCTGGACTTTATCACTCTGGAGTTTGCAAATATCTAGTGAGGATTATTTTAGGAGCTAAGACAGGTACAACACTACAAGAATACCCACACATCTACAAACAATCATTTTGTGAGCAACCTTTGTCAGTCTACTGTGGAAGCCCATTTCTGCTGGGGGAAAAAAATCATGCCTTGGTAATTTAGAATGATGACATAAAAGCCTAAATTATTACATACTAAAATTATGAGATAAAAAAGTACTAATTGCATTAAAAAGGCTCATTTTAGGTGTCATAACTGGCTTTAATGTCAATGTCATTATATCAGAATGTTATCTTTTTGTCAATTTTGCAATCTCATAATTCATATTAATTTGTCAATTTTGACTAATGACTCGGTATGTCATAAGTTAGAATTTTCATACCATAATATTATGTCTTCATCTCATAATTTTGTCTTTTTATCTCATAATTGTCACAGTCTGTAATCATTTCAACTTTTTATTTAAAAAATTGACCTTTTTATCTCATAAATATTACAGTATGTCGTAATTTTGACTTTTCATGTGATCATTTTCACAAATTATGAAATACTATGTCATAACTTTGATTTTGTACTTCATAATTTTGTCTTTTCATCCCATAATTATGTTATAATTTTGACTTTATTTCATATTTTTTCATAATTATGACAATATTACTATTACTATGTCATAATTATGAAATACTATGTCATAATTATGAAATATTATGTCATAATTTAGACTTTTTATTTCATAATTTTGTCTTTTTATCTCATGAATATGACAGTATGTCATAATTTTGACTTTTCATTTCATAATTTTGTCTTTATATCTCATAATCATGAAATAGTATGTCATAACTTAAGGTCTTTACACGCTTTCAAAAATTTTGCACATTTAAAAAATAAATACGACCTCACGTTGTGTCAATCACATTTACACACTGCCCCCGAAACTTTTGTCCGTCATAGAAAATTCAGATCAGGTTAGATTTTCTGTGTTTTCGCATCTTTAGCAAACATTTTGATAGGAAAGGACAACAGACTCAGTGTGCAATGACCTTTAGATTTTTTATTTCATAATTTTGTCTTTTTATCTCATAATTATGACAGTATGTAGTAACTGAGTTTTTATCTCTTAATTATCTATAGTTTTTGACTTTTTTAAATGCCATAATTTAATCTTTTTATCACATAACTTACACTGTATGTAATAATTTGGACCAAAACCTTAATTTTCTTATATGGTGGAAATAGGTTCGGCTTTTTATTTAAACTTTTAAAGCAGCGCTTTTAGTCACGTCCCACCTGCAGTAGTGTTTTTCTTCCAGCCCAGCAGAGAATGTTTTTCACTGTGTACAACTGGCAAGTGCTTCACATTTTTGAGCTGATAAAATACTCCGTTCACATTCAAGAATCCTGGAATCATCTGTTTCAGTGTATTTTACAGCTGTATGTAGATTTGTTAGGTAAAAACTCTGATATTTCCCAGATGCATAGCGCAGTCATGTTTTCAAGGCAAGACTAATAAATATTTAATTTGAAAAATTTCTGTAAGACTTAACTACTCAAAACATATTTTTTCAATTATCTGTCCTAAATGGGAGAGGAAAAGTCTGCTTCAATAAGCAAATGTTGCTGCTATTCATTTGAGATGAAGAATGTGAGAATCATTAAGGGCCAATCGATAGAAACATTCGCAGGGATGAAATGTGAAGAATTCACAAGCTTGGACAAGAACATGTTTACTCCATCTGGCCTAACCCACTCATGTTTACCACATTTCAACACGGCTGTGTTTGTGAGTTTGGCTTGACTGACACAACATTAGAGTCATACTTTCAGTTAAACCAACATAATCAGCAAGCAGGTTCTTTCAAATGGTTTGTTTCAGTAAACCAGTTCATCAGTTCGTTTCACATGACGTTATTCTAATCTAGGTGTTCAGTGGCTTTGCTGCTCATTGAATGACTGATAAATGGTCTTGGGTAAGTTAATTTAGTCTACTTCCAGGAATACACAAGCATATAGATGACCTCAAAGCTAACACACTAAAACTTGACGTGGAAGTTGAGCTGTGATTAGGAAACTGGCCATTTGTGGGGGAAAAAAAAGCTCTTTTGGTTCTCTGTTGAATGGAAGTGCATTAGGTTTTCAATGATTTTAAACTACTTGACGATATAGTTAGGGGATGCAGTGGGATCAGTATAGGTGCTTAGGGACGTCTTGTCTGCAGACACGTCCATTGTGATTGTGGGTGGAGAGGTCAGAGGCAGGCCAGGGCAGGTCTTCTATTTTTACAGCCAGGAGAATGTCAGAGCCCTGTTAGCACTTGGGTGGCCAGACTGAATGACCCTAAGCATATGAACCAAAAATCTGTTGGCTAGAGTCTATATAAGGACTGTTTTAACATTGCGTTGAAGATTTGACCTTACAGGAATAAAACAAGCATCTAGGTGGATGTATATTAAATTGAATAATACTGTTAGTTTGTTTTTTGCTTTTAAGGCAAGCATTAGTACTATTTATCTTTTCTCATTTCTCAGATTTGACTTCCTCTTTTAAATGCCCTCATTCAAACTAATGACATTTAAGACATCCTTAATGATAATTAATATTAAAATTGACATTAAAATAAAACAGCACACTAACAAATGATCCTCAAATTGTATGTTGAGGTTGAGGATCATTTGTTTGATAATTGTATGGTGCTGTTACATGTCTCCTTGTGTTTCTGTTTATTGGACTGTTTTGGTTTCTCCCATTGTCTTCCCCCGTCGATCTGTCTGCTTTGGTTTAACCCTTGTTAACGTCATCCCATTCACCTGTCTTGGTAATCAGCACACCCTTTATAAGCCTGTTTGTATCCTGAGTTCTCTGTCGGTCTTTAATGTTGTTTATTAAGGTTACTACGTGTGTGGATCTTCCTGCTTGTTTCTGCTTGTGCTACCTGAGGATTATATTAAACCTTTTGCTTGTTATCTCGTCTCTCGTCTCGTTCCATCCAGCACGGAGCAACTACGTAACAGAAAGACCGACCTACAACAGTTTAACCGGCGTTATTCCCCTGCGTTTATTTTTTTTCTTGTTTCTCAGTGTTTTTCTTTTTGATTTTCTATTATGGACCCTACTGTTCTCCTCATCATCCTGAAGCAGGGGAAACGCTCTCTTGAGGACCACACCCGTGATTACATCTTCCTGGCAGAACACTCCCACTTCCCGGATAGCAGCCTTTGCACTTTCTACCGTGCAGGACTGAACACCACCACGAAGGGGCTGCTATCCGGAGAGGGTCCTCAAGAGAGCCTGCCGGACTACATCGAGTGGGTGCTGGCGTCCTGTGGATCGTCATGGACTATTGACTTCGTCAAGGAGGACGTCAGCCCCACTCCAGACCCAGAACCCAGCCAACCCTCACCCCGACATGCGGAGCATGAGCCCGAGCCCACCGCGGATGACGAGCCAGAGCCACGAGCGACAGAGCAAAGGATCGCCACAGAGCCAGAGCCCAACACGTCCGACCAGGTGCGAGAGCCGGCTACAACTACCGCAACGGTGGAGTGCTGCGTGGAGCAAGAGAGGGCTATGGAGAGCCCTGCCCACTGCACCACCGCTGGGGGTGAGCTTGAACTGAACTCTGGGGACTTGATTGACTTCTTTACTGAAGTTCTGGAAACTAACTCTGGAGATTTAATAGACTTTTCTACAGAAATACCTACCTGTCATGATCTACCTGTCGGTATGGAATTCCCACCCACCCCCCTCTTCTGTCTGTCTGGTCACCGCTGTCCCCTGACAGCCCCTCTGCTCACCCTCAGCCCACTACCTGTGCAGTGGGCTCACCGCGGGTCTGCCAGCTTCCATCGGCGTCAGGGCTGGAGGATCCCTCAGCTCCGCCTCCAGCCTCAGAGTCCAGAACTCCGCCTCGGCCCTCCGACCCTGCGGCTCCACCACGGCTCTCAGCGCCCTCGTCTCCACCGTCGCCCGTCGGCCCACCAGCTCCACCGGGCTCCCTCGTCCCTCCGGCTCCGCCTTGGTCGGTCGTTGTCCCGCCATCGCCTCGGGACTCCACTCCTCCGGCTTTGCCTCGTCGCTCCATCCCACCGGCTCTGTTGGGCTCCTCCCTCCCTCCGGCACAGCCTCCATCCTCTGTCGCTCCGGCTCCGCCGCGGACCTCCGGATCTCCGCCTACGCCTTGGTCGCCAGAGCCTAGGGCTCCGCCTTGGCCCTCCGGATCCTCGGTGTCGCCCTGGATCTTCGGCTCTCCGTCTCCGCCTCGGGCTCCTCCGCCAGCTGCTCCGCCTCTGTCGGTCGGCCCCCTGGAGTCGTCAGCCCTTCCTCCACCATGGCTCCTCCCTCCATCGGCTCCACCGTGGGTCATCATGGCTGCGGTCTGGGTCTCCCTCTGCTTCTCCTGCTTCGGGTCCCTCCTGTTTCCTCCCTGGCTCCTCCCACCTTCGTCGCCCCCATGGACTCTAAGGACTCTGTTTTTTGTTTTCCGTCCTCCGCCGAAGCCTCCCCACATGGACTCTGTTTTGCTGCTGTTTTTTCGCCCCTCTTGTTTATTTTGTTTTTTGTTTCCTACGGCGCGAGGTCGCGCCTATTCGGAGGGGGGAGTAATGTTACATGTCTCCTTGTGTTTCTGTTTATTGGACTGTTTTGGTTTCTCCCATTGTCTTCCCCCGTCGATCTGTCTGCTTTGGTTTAACCCTTGTTAACGTCATCCCATTCACCTGTCTTGGTAATCAGCACACCCTTTATAAGCCTGTTTGTATCCTGAGTTCTCTGTCGGTCTTTAATGTTGTTTATTAAGGTTACTACGTGTGTGGATCTTCCTGCTTGTTTCTGCTTGTGCTACCTGAGGATTATATTAAACCTTTTGCTTGTTATCTCGTCTCTCGTCTCGTTCCATCCAGCACGGAGCAACTACGTAACAGGTGCATGTGTTGAGAGGTGTGCAAATACTTTTTTTAAGCAGTTAAACACTATTTTTGATCCAAACTACAACAAACCAGTAAAATTTAGAAATATTTTTACTATTTAAAAATGTTTCTATTTGAATATATTTTAAAATGTAATTTATTCTTGTGATTTTTAGTATCATTACTCAAGTCTTCAGTGTCACATGATGAAAATCATTTTAATATGCTGATTTGCTGTTCAAGAAAGATATATATATTTTATTATTATTATCAATGTATAAAACAGTTGAGTACATTTTTTTCCAGGATTCTTTGAATAAGAGAAATCAGCATTATGCTTGGGCAGCTTCTGATTTGCTGCTCAAAAAAAAAAAAAAAAAAAAAAAAGTTTTTTTTGAGCAGCAAATTAGCGTATAAAAATGATTTCTGACGGATCATGTGACTGGAGTAATGATGCTAAAAACACAGCTTTGATCACAAGAATAAATTACATTTTAAAATATATTAAAATAGAAAACAGTAATTTTAAATAGTAAAAATATTTCAAAATTTTACTGTTTTTGCTGTACTTTGGATCAAATAAATGCAGGCTTGGTGAGCATAAGAGACTTCTTTAAAAACATTAAAAATCTTACTGTTCAAAAACTTCTGACTGGTAGTATATAACACTCGTTTAGTGACCAGTTCTCACTATTAACTAACAATTAACTACAACCTTTTTTAACTACTCCTTATTAATGCTTCTTATTAATAGTTAATAAGGTAGTTAGTTTTGGTATGGAGTAGGGTTAAGGTATCTAAAATATGGTCATATATAACAAGGCATTAATATGCACTTGCTTTATAAGCACTAATAAACAGACAATATGCTAGTAATATACCTGCTAATAGGCAAATAGTTAACAGTGAGAACTGGTCTTTAAAATAAAGTGTTACCAATAGATTTCACTATTCTTTATTTTATATTGTCTGATTTTACTTTGATTTTAGTTAATGATTTTGTAATTTTGTTGTTTTGTTTTGTCATTTTTGTAAGTTTTTATTTTTTTATTTTGTTTTGGTTGTTTCAGTACTTCAACAAAAATTCGATTTATGAAAGTTTTCAGTTAATGCATATTTTAAGTAATTAAAATGTTTTATTTATTTATTTAATAACCACATAGCAACACCCTAGCAACCACCCAAAAACCCCTTGCATCATGGAGACAATTTTTTTTTATGTGCAAACCCATTTTCAAACCAAATGCTTCACAGTGAGATTGTAAATGAAGGTTAAATCCTTTGACTTTCCCTTTTTTCCTTCTGAATTGCTCTTTGCTGAAGAAGGTGACAAAGGCCAGATGTCAGGTTTGATGAGGTGCGAAATACAGCCATACACCTTTTTTCTTCCTTCTGCCTAATCTAAAGCCAGCAGACCTTTAGTGCCTCACACCTCTCCGTCTCTCATGCCAGAACATTTTCTCTCTCTCTCTGTGCTCCAGCAAGGCAATGGTTTTGACCCTAAGGAGTCTTTCCAGAAGCACATTATCAATGTGAACCGAACGGACCAGTCTTTCATTATCTAACACCATTAGGATAAGGCAAGAATGTGCGGGAGCAGTAACATCAGTCAAGCCTTCAGACAAACTCAACCCACTCTTCCCCCTTTGGAAAAATACCCATTTAATTGTAGATTTCAGAGGAAATTTTTAATTTGGGGAAAGTAAGATTTGATTTTCACTTGTGATCACAATAAAGGCACAAGACGCAAAACTGACAATGACAAATCATCTGTTTGTTTGATAATATATCTTCAAGAGAGTTTCATGTCCCTATTACCTGTCTAAGTCATGTGTCAGTGATTTCATACACTGGCTGATCTTACACATGAAGAATTTGACTGCAGCTGTGCCTGTTTGCAGTTATGAGTCACGTATAATATAACTCAAGCAGAGGAGAAGAGCCCCGCTCATGAACCTGTCACCACTAAAACATCCACATCTGATATCACTCTGTCTCTTATAATGCCCTTCTTTCAGGTTTGAAACACCTGTGACACTCCTACCATTGGCATCCATCACTATAGCACATACTAATCATCTAAAAACTGTCATTTATTATGAATCACACCCACTTAGTGCACTAATTCAGTTTGTATAAAAGATAAACAATCTCATGAGAGATCCTGTCTGTTGCCCTCTGCTTTATAAGATTTCTGTTACAAAAGTCAAATTATCACAATTATGCTTTCAATTCATTTCTAAACTAAAAAGTTGATATTTGAGATTTTATAATGATTTAACTGGTATTTTTGTTATATGTTAATAAACTGCTATCACGCATGCATACAATTGCATAAGATACAGTCTAGACAAAATGCTACACTAAAACAAAACAAATGGCTCATAAATTGTCTCTCATTAAGCTGACGTTTGACTTGAATTTCTTTCTAATTAGATGCAAATTTGCCTCTCTGTCACATGTTTTTCTAGTTAACACCAAAGCAACACTAACAACTGTAGTTAAAAACAACATTCTGTGTATATGCAATAAAGTTTGTGGCTGACGCTTGTGGGTTTTCTATATGAGCTTAGTTTGTGAGCTTACTTTATTGAAATGACATCAACTCAGCTACAGTACCTGCAAAGCTGAAGATAGTTAAATGACTGTTTTTGAAGATAACCCTGACCGTGTTCAACCAAACAGAGTTCAAAATTACAGGTTTCTAAATATCCTGCAACACCTCAGCCAGACAAATTACTACCTGCGCTGCACATCCAGGTGTTGCGTAGAGCCGACTGAAAGCAGAAGATTGAGTCACACCGCTTACCTTTTCTCCACGGGGCAAGGATGGTGAAAGACTTGTGCCAGCTGAACACCACGCTTGGTTTCCTCTTCTTTAGACTCATTGTGGACGTCCAAAATTTTAGAAGTTTTCAGTGTCAAGAGGAAGAAACCCCTCCTTGTTGGTTTATTCAAGCACACCTCATACCTTAGTGCTGATTGATCTTCCTTCTCCTGAATCGAGTGCTCAAATGCTCCAGAAAGGTGTGCTTGTGGTATATCCAGTTTTAAACATACTGTCAAGAAGTGTGAGAGACAGAGACTGGTTGTGGAGGAGCGTGTACTGTCCTCTCACTGAGGAGAATGAGCAGACTGCCTACAACAGGACCATCAGCAGCTGGAGGAGGGGTGACTGATCGCCAGATGGAGGGAGGGGAAAGACTTCGGAGAAAACCTTTGTGTGTGCGCGTAGAGAGAAAAAGAGAGGGAGAGATAGTGGGAGAAGTTGGAAAATGTGTTTTGCAATCATATGCCAGTGAATAAGACGTTCTTCTCAGAAGACATTCCTTGAGGAATCCACCTCATTAAAGCCAACATACTGTTATTGAACAAAGTTGGGTTTGAGGTCAAACCGTATCCACCAAACTCAGCACAATCCTTCAGGCGGTTCTGTCATTTTAAATGTACATATAGCTTTCCTATAGTGAACTTTCAAAATTCCTGAGGAATCTCAGTCCCCATACCTTCTACTATGACAGTCTGACTTTATTTTTTTAATCTTTTTTTCTTTCATTTTAAGTTGCGTAGAGCCAACATACTCTAATGTAAATATATGTACTTAATTGTAGCTTAAATAGCTGTTTCAGCATTTTTCTCCATATAGTGGACTTCCGTGGTGCCCTGATTTTGAACTTCCAAAATGCAGTTTAAATGCGGCTTCAAACGATCCCAAATGCGGCTGTAAACGATCCCAGCCGAGGAAGAAGTGTCTTATCTAGTGTAACGATCGTTTATTTTCATAAAAATAAGACAATTTATATACTTTTTAAAGCCAAACGCTCATCTTGTCTTACTCTGCCTGGACTGTTTTTTTTCCGGTTCACGACAGTTAGGGTATGTCGAAAAACTCCCATCTCATGTTCCTCCTCAACTTCAAAATCGCCCTATATTGCTGTTTTACCTTTTTTGTTAAGGGTGTTTGATCTTCTTTGCATGTTCACATTGCAAAGACTGTGTCAGTACTTCTGCAGTGATGTAGGATAATTTTGAAATGATTTTTGAAGTTGAGGGAGAAAATATGGTCAGAGTTTTTTGACATACCCTAACTGTCTTGAGCCAGAAGACACAGAGTTCAAGGAGAGAAAGGCAAGACAAGCATTTGAGATTAAAAAGTATTTAAATTTTAAATTAAATTAAAAATATTTTTAATGAAAATAATCGATCGTTTCGCTTGATAAGACCCTTCTTCCTCAGCTGGGATTGTTTACAACCGCATTTGGGATCGTTTGAAGCCGCATTTAAACTGCATTTTGGAAGTTCAAAATTGGGGCACCATATCAGTCTATTATATGCAGAAAAATGCTGAAATGTTTTCCTCAAAAAACATAATTTCTTTACGACTGAAGAAAGAAAGACATGAACACATGTAAAAAAAATTCTTGATTATAATTTTAACTCACTGTAAAAACAATTGTCAACTTAAACTAATTTGTTACCTGGCTGCCTTAAAATTTTAAGTTTAGTCAGCTCAAATAAGTTTAGTCAACTTGAAATGTTAAGTTGTACTAAGTGACAACTTAGATATTTGTGTTGAATAAACTTAAAATTTTAAGGCAGCCAGGTATCAAATTAGTTTAAGTTGAAGCCACATTTTTGTGTGTTATTTAATATTACATTTAATTGTATATATTTTATATATATTGTATATATTTAAGTGCAAAACATGATTATAAATGTGTAACTACAAATATATTTAAATAGATGACATACAAGTTTCAATAGAAATTACATTAAAGTATATTGTAGTTTACCATGAATGTTTATCAGTACATTCAGAAGTACTCTTTAACCATATTTAAATAATAGAAGTAATTATGAAATTACATATAAAAATGTACTTATGTATTTAAGTGGGTCACAAAGCACCTTAACGTTTAACTAACTGCAATTAATATAAACTATACTACATTTTTATTTAACTGCAGTTTACAAGCAACTAAGTTTCTGAAAATGTATATTCTGTTAAACTTAAGCATCGCCCTTTTTAAAAGAATACTAAAGTGCACTTCTTTTAGACAAGATTTTGTCATTTTTTCAAGCCGACATTTAAAGTTTGTCTTTTTTTTTAAGGGGTCATTAGATGCAAACTTCACTTTTACATGTTGTTTGAACATTCATGTGTGTTGACAGTGTATGTACAAATCTACCCTATAATGATAAAAATCCATACAGTGGTTTTTAATTAATTTGTAAAATAATATCCCCTTTTTCAAATCGAGCCATTCTCCCACAATTGTTGATTTGACGTGAGCATCTTACCTCAGATCAGCTGTAACAGTCCGACATATACATTTATCCATTGTCATTTAAACTCCAGTATCATTTTATTAAAGGTATAGTTCTCCCAAAAACAAAAATTCTGTCATTGTTTCTCACCTTCATGTTGTTCCTAACCCATAAGACCTTCATTCATCTACAGAACAAGAAATTAATTTTTGATATTTCTGATGAAATCCAAGAGCTTTCTAACCCTGCATAGACAGCAATGGTACTATCAAGGCATAGAAACAATATAGAAAGGAAAACTGAATAGTAAGGACCATCTAAAATAGTCCAGTAGTTCAACTGTAATTTTATGAAGCTACAGTAAAACAAAAATAACAACTTAATTTAGCGATTTCTTCTGTCCCGGGGACAGTCCTCCTCCATTATTGAGAGTACCGCAATTTATGCATGTGCATTACCCTTGCTGTGGGTCAGAGACCTCTTGGATTTAATCAAAAATATCTTAATTTGTGTTCCAAAAATGAACAAAGGTCTTACAGGTTTGGAACAACACGAGGGTGAGTAATTAATGACAGAATATTAATTTTGGGGTGAACTAACCCTTTAAAACACACATTATCCAAAAAGCTCATGTTTCATTATTTAAAAGTGTATTCCAGTTCATTGAAACAGATGGAATTCAGATGCACCCACACACTACAGTTTTCATGGTCACAATGAAAATCTTTCTCAGCCGCTCCTCTGTTCAGATGTAGGAGGGAAAGCAAGATAGAAAAGTAACACAGCATTACATGAAGTGTCCCATTGTTCTGGGAAAAAAAACAACAATGCAGTAATTTGTCATATTAACTTCTTTTAATGTTTATCACAGCCTAATTATATCTCTGACGACAGACACGGTTTGTTTTTTTGACACTGCTGACATCTGATGCCATTCTGGGTCTCTGTTGTTTTGATAAAGAACAGGTGAGGACATTAGTGGGGAGACAGACACCATCGAGTGGTTAGAAATCGCCCTGGGCTAGAAGATGAAGCTAAGAATGGGTAATTACCTCAAACAGGCCCGGACAATGCCGAGGTCTCCAAATGCAGTCTCATTGTGAACCAAATGAAGAGCATGAAAGCCTCAGGTTCCCTGGATTTGTAATGCCTGTTGAATATGATTACATCGTTGTCACTTGATTGCATGAAACTTTTGTTATGCTTTCAACCATCACACAAAATTTGACTTTTAACTGTAAATATGTTTTTAGTTTCCGACCCCACACGAAGTCCCCGAAACAACTGCAACAACAAAAACAAATGACTACAACAGTGAAGAAACTATCATCATTGAATTTTTAAGAGCGAATACACAATCCAAAATAAAACACAAAATAGCTTTTACAATACACTGTTTTATAATACAAATTAAATGTATAATATTTTAACCCATATAAAGTAGTTTTGGTGGTATAAATGAATGTTTTTCAGTAGAAGTAGACATACCATTAAAATCATTTTAAATTTTAAAAATACTTTTTAGAATTTCCGCACATAATGCTACATTGCTTTGAAGTGTTATATATTTTCATTAATTAAATTTTAATGTCAAAATAAAACTACTACTGCTAACAGTTCCATGATGGGAACACATCTCTGCAAAGTCACAAGTGAGATGTTCCCTACAGACTGTGCACAAACACATCTGGTTGATTTTTGGAGCCACACACAGATAGGATGTACAATAATGAGGAAAAGTTGGCCAAATGCGTGTTTACTTGGGAACCTCCGATGTGATTTTTACAATGTCTTGTTGGTCTTGGATTGTGCAGACATCTATCTCTCCAGATTTGAAGCTCTGCAGTTTGTATTGTTATATAACTCTGTCTTTGAAAAGCATCGTAGTGGAACATTTCATGCTGCTTCGGAGCTTCATGGGTGTTTCGCATAGTTTCGCGAAGGCTCGTAAGGGGGTACAGCAGCAATCCTGTCATGAGAAACACTTCTGAGAGAGTTTGTAAATGAGAAATGAAAAGAAAATGAGTGGAATGTTTTAGCCGTGATCTTTGTACGTCATCTGTTTGGAGATTAAATATGCAGAGGAATAAGATTTCTCTAATGGAATCTGAAGTGTGAACAGGTGGGCCAGTTCAAAGCCAGATATACTGTAAGGGCACAGTGAATAGGTTATTATTTCATATGTTGAATTTCACTCAATATATAGAACCTTAATGGAAGATGAACAATATAGATTAACATAAATACCACGTTCTTAATTTCTGCTAACTTTCAAACCTTTGTTTGCTGTAGAGGTGGACATATGAAAGTTCTTGTGGAAGTATGAGAGGTTAATCATTTTCAGATCTGCGGCAGTGACATATTGAATATTTTCTTCAGTTGTTGGTTTTGCTTCACTGGTTATGTCACTAACAATGATTCTCTGATTCATAAACCAGATTCCTTAAGTAAAAATCACAAGGCGATATATGATACAGATGTTATCCTATTGTTTAAGAAAATAATTATGCTTATTATTGGAATAATCACAGGGGAATGAAAAATGGGTCAGTGAATTGGAGGGGGAGCAAGCTACAAATTACAAGGGAGGGTCAGTGTCACCTTTAATTCTTGTTTCAACATGCACAGCAACCCTGCAGACCTTCAAAAAAAATTTAAAGTTTACATAGAATGAAAATCTGAATTTTTCCATGTTTAAGTGCTATAATCAGGTCCCTGTTGCATATACCAACCCAAAAATGTGAAAAAGAACAACCCAGTAACTTTGCTTTGGTAAGCCTTTATCTGCAAGCATGTGGAAAAACGAGCAGCTCAGATTTCGCTGCCACCCATGATGTAGAAAGGTAATCTTATTATAATATTGCTGCCCCTTAATAGGCACATCATTTTGTTTTCGCAAGCGACAATTGTGTACCAGTTCTAACGTCATGGTGAAAGTTTGGGCGAAATACACTTTAAAAAACAATTTGTTGAGTCAACTTAAAATCATTTGTAACCTGGCTGCCTTAAAATTTTAAGTTCAGTCAACTCAAAAAAAGTTTATTCAACTTGAAATGTTAAATTATACTAAGTGACAACTTAGATATTTGAGTTGAATCAACTTAAAATTTTAAGGCAGCTGGGTTACTTACCCATCTGTTAAGTTTAGCAAACACAAATATCTAAGTTGTTACTTAGTACAACTTAACATTTCAAGTTGACTAAACTTATTTTAGTTGACTGAACTTAAAATTTTAAGGCAGCAGGGTAACAAATTATTTTAAGCTGACTCAACAAATTGTGTTTTTTATTTTTTACAGTGTACTTTAATATTTTTAATATAAATGATTTGTGATATATATTTACAGTTGAGTATACTTTTTAGCTGAAGTGCAGAACTGCATCTATGTAAATGACAGGATTCATGACCAGAACGTTTCTTTTTCCATCAAGAAATGAATATAGTCAAAGTCGAATTTTTTAAAAAGCTTCATGGTTGTGGAATAGTTCTGATAATAATAATACAATAAATAGTTTAAAATAGTTTTAGAGTTTTGACTTTTGACAACACTTTCTTTTGAAGTATTATATTTTCAGCAAATTGTAATTTTGTCCACATTTATCTCACAACGCTAGTTTAATTCTAGGCAGGATTGTACTTCATTTCATCTCAAATCTCTCTCTCCAAATCTTGCACATCTCACATCGCCTTCTGGGAACAACAGAGCAGTTTATTACTGTTTAAGACCATCATTCTCCTGAGGTTCTAACATCTCAGTGAGCAAAACAAGCAGGGATGTTTATAAATGACTTGAGAACTGTATATCTTGGCATATTTATTAAATATTACAGTCCAAGCAGATTCGAAGTAAGCAGAACCATATGGGCCTCCAGTTGTACAAAGATCTTTTGAATTAATACTTTTGCTGATAGCAGGGGCATATCTGGTTCAGATGTCCAAATTTTTATTCTGTTTGACACACTGCCATTTTTCTAGTCTCATATCAGATGGTTTTCATGGTTCAGCTTCAGGTGTTGCCTGCAGTATTGATGAAAACCAGAGATACGTTCCACAACAACATTCGGTCACCAAGCCCCAGAGCACCTTGTGTTTGATATTCTGTCACATGGTTTAAAATCATAATTTCCTTGATGTGATCAGACAGAGCAGTGTATTTTCAGCTTACAGCTGCAGTGAAGCCGGACGGACCCCCCGTCACACCCCAAACACCGCTTTCCCAAAACTCCCCAAACATTTTCCCTAATCTCATTTCCTCAAATTGAGGTCCGTGCAACAAAGACATCAAATGAAAAGCGGGCATCAGTTGAAAGTGGATTTTTCCTACATCGAGTGACATGTCCTTCAGCACATAGCCAGAGAGGATGTGTTTTTCTGCTTTGGAGATTTGTTTACAGATTTCGGGTTTTCCTTTTTATTATTTTGTGGGTAGGCAGCCGTTTATATGTGTTTATCATCTGCTCAGATCAGTCCAGTTTTTAAGTGCCTGACATTAAAGAGAGGAGGATGTTGCCTAAACTAAGAATAACCAAATGAGAGGCAATTTACTTCCAGAAAACTTGCCACTGTGTGTGATCGGGAATATAGTTGTTTTGATGTTTTCCTTCTAAGAAAAACATGCGAGCTATCAGTATTTCTGCCATCCTGAATCAGACGTGATTATATTTGGCTTTTCCTCAGAGATGTTAACTTTATTTCAGGCCTGTGTTTACATGAGTATTGCAGGAATTGGGTCAGACTTGGATGGGATGGGGGCTTCACACACTCTGTCAGTTATCTGTGACCTTAGTTATTAAATTATTCCTCATGTTATCTTAAGTAACACTGAGCACTTTTAATAAACGTGACTGCATGCCTTTCTGATGGTGTTTGACTGAGTTAAAACATATTAGGTTTTTCAAACCTTTGACATGTCGTGCAATTCTACATTCCAGGGTGCATCACTGGAAAAACAGAAAAACAGACTCTCCCCAAACTGAGAAGGCTCTAAAAGTTGAGAAATGCTGAAAATATGTTCGATTAAAAAAATAAAAAAAAGAAAGAAAAAAAGAAAACAAAAGAAAAGAAAACAAAAGAAAAGAAAAAAAGGAATAGTTACTTTTTTTCTTTCTCTTTTTCATTTTGTTAAAAGGATAGTGAAATTTATTCACCCTCATGTTGTTCCAAACTTGTATGACTGTTTCTTTGGTCGAACACAAAAAAAACTGTCCAAGCTGATCATTTCCACGCAATAAAAATCAGTGTAATGTGACTTTCAATCTCCAATTTATTTGTAGTTGTTGGGTGCACTTTTCATTAAAAAAAAAATAATAATAATAATAATAAAAAAAATAAATGTTTCAAATAATTGTTTAAAAAAACAGCAACAACAATTGAATTTAAATAATTTAAAATTTTACATTTTGAAGATTTAATGCATTGACTAAAAGTTTTATTGCGCAAACATTACAGTAAATTAAAAGAGCTCATAAAAAAAAAATAAAAAAATAAAAAAATAAAACAGGCACTGTAACTGAATGGATGTTATGGAAGCCCGTTTCCGCCATTGAATTTAAAAAAACAAAAGAAAAATTATTGCGACTCGATCTCGCAATTCTAACTTTTTTCTCGCAATTCTGACTCTTTTGTCAGAACTGTGAGATAAAGTATAAGAGCGGTATTGAGAAGAAAAAAAATATATGCTGATATGTTCTCAGAATTGTAACCTAATAACTCGCAGCTGTGAGATATAAACTCCCAATTCTGAGGAAAACATTCACATACTCACAGAGTAAACTCAGAACTGAGTTTATAAAAAACACATATCTCTTAAATCTGACTTTATTGCTCAGTATTGCGGCTTTATTTCTCAGAATTGTGAGTCTGTCTCGCAATTTTGACTTCATAACTCGCAATTGTGAGCTTATACCATGCAATTCTGAGAAAAAAGTCAGAACTGCATGTTTATATCGCACAATTCTGACTTTATGACTTGCAATTGTGAGCTTATATCACGCAATTCTGAGAAAAAAAGTCTGAATTGCAAGAAAAAAAAATCAGAATTATGAGATAAAAAGTTGCGATTATCTTTTTTAATTTTTTTATTCAGTTTTATTCAGGGCTTCCATGTAACAATGAGAATAAGGGATGAGAAAAAAAGAGGTAAATCTTCTAGAGAGAATTTTGCTGGACAAATTTATATATGCAAGTGCATAATGATGTCTTTAAAGACTGTGAATTTAAAATGTGTTTATCTGTTAGTTTGTAAGGCCTATAAACCTTCACACTTTTTAAACATTTTTCAAAACTTTCGAACATGACATTCAAAGTTGATTTTGACAAATTTTGCCTAATTTACTCAACCCCATGTCATCCAAGATGTTCATGTCTTTCTTTCTTAAGTTGAAAAGAAATTAAGTTTTTTGAGGAAAACATTTCAGGATTTTTCTCCATATAGTGGACTTCAACGGAATCCAAAGGGTTGAAGGTCCAAATTGCAGTTTCAATGCAGCTTCAAAGGGCTCTACACAATCCCAACCAAGGAATATAGGTCTTATCTAGCGAAACAATCGGTCATTTTCTAAAAATAAAATAAAAAATGTATATACTTTTTCAACCACAAATGCTCATCTTCTACTAGCTCTGCTTTACACATTACGTAGTCACGTTAGAAAGGATACGTGTGACGTAGGCAGAAGTCAAACGCCCTTTACAAAAAAAGGTTAAACAACGATGTTGAACGATTTTGAAGTTGGAGGAGAAAATGAGATGTATTTTTTTGCCCTACCCTACTTTTTTGAACCAAAGTACTCAGACAAAGAACTAACCGCGTGTGAGCTACACTGAAAAAAACTTAAAAATTAAAATAATTTGTTACCCTGCTGCCTTAAAATTTTAAGTTCAGTCAACTCAAATGAGTTTAGTCAACTTGAAATGTTAAGTTGTACTAAGTTACAACTTTGCTGTGTTTGTTACCCGGCTGCCTTAAAATTGTAAGTCAGATCAAGTCAAATATCTAAGTTGTCACTTAGTAAAACTTTTTTTTGAGTTGACTGAACTTAAAATTTTAAAGGAGAAGTCCACTTTCAGAACAACAATTTACAAATAATTTACTCACTCCCTTGTCATCCACAATGTTCATGTCTTTCTTTCTTTAGTCTTAAAGAAATTATGTTTTTTGAGGAAAACATTTTAGGATGTTTCTCCATATAATGGACTGATATGGTGCCCCGATTTTGAACTTTCAAAATGCAGTTTAAATGCAGCTTCAAACGATCCCAAATGCGGTTGTATTCCTTGGTTGGGATCGTGTAGAGCCATTTGAAGCTGCATTGAAACGCTTATCAGGAATTTTTTTATTCTAAAAGTGAACTAATCCTTTAGGAATTTAAATTGAATTTAAAAGCATTCTCAATTCAGATCAGAACAGCACACTGTTTGTTTGATCAACTTTCAGAGGAGAACTAGACTAGATCTCAATCTAAAAAGCCATAAAACTCCAATTTTGATTTCATGGGGGTCTTTATCTGATGAAAACAATGTTCTTACTATTAACATCTGTTTGTCAGAACTTTTTAAATTGTATCAGGTTGGCAACAGCACAGAATTTGAGTGAGGTAGGAGCAGATGTTTTTCCCATCTCCCATTCATAAAACAAAGACAGGACAAAAATAAAAATATCTCTTCAGTCTGAAAATCTCCCTGCTGTCTATGCACATTTAAAATTATGACATCACTAGACACCTGCGTTATGTTTATTCTCATGTTTTCCTCAAGCATCAACATGTGTCTTATACATAGTCATTTGATCTTTCAAACAGCGAATAAACCTATATTTATCTTAAACAAGAGGACAATAAAGCCGGTCTTTAAGCAGGATGATTTAATGATAAGTACAGGAAACCTTGAAGTGTTTGCGACAAAGGCTCAGGCAAGTTCCCTCATGCGAACTCCTTCATTGTTGCCACAAGATGAAGAACAATGTGGGCAGAGGACAATGAGGTGCTACGGTCTAATGAAAAAAAAAAAAAAAAATTGACAAGACAGGGAACAAAGTGAGCTTACAGTGGGCCAACACCTCCACATCTTCAAACAGCAATAAAGACTTGGAGAAATTTAGTATTACATCACTTTCTCACCAATGGATCATCTGTGAATGGGTGCCGCCAGAATGAGAGTTCAAACAGCTGATAAAAACATAAGTAATATATTTTTAACTTTAAATTTTAAACTGTTTTTGCTTGTACATATTTCTCTCCTCATTCAGATGAGACATTCTTATGGATAGAGCACCTGTATTTTAGCCAAAAACAATGGTTTAAAGTTCAAAAAAGGTCTTAATTGTGGATCTGTCTCTTATAAACATGCAGTTTTTCAATTCACAAGACATTAATTGATGGACTGGAGTATTGTGGATTACTTGTGGATTATTGTGATGTTTTTATCAGCTCTCATTCTGACGGCACCCATCCACTGAAGAGGATTCATTGAAGAGGATTTTTCCAAATTTTAATTTTTTAAGTGATCTATTTCTTTCATAATAATGAATGTCACATTACAGGTCATAACTACGAATGTAAATAAGCTTGGAAGCTATTATCAGTGGGAGAAGAGTGAAATAAAGAGGCACACTTTTAAGTCTAAACTAACAGACAAAGAGCTGCAATGCAGGAAATGGGTTAATAGGTCATTTCCATATGTTTACAGGCAGCCAGCTGTCCATGATAACCTTCCTGATAACCTGGATGTATCCCCGCTACTCCAACTTAACACACCCTGCACATGTATGACCACCGTTTTTCAACCGATACATGTTATTATGAAAGAATTCATTGCTGAAAGTCTCCTCTTACACTCCATTGTTTGGTTATTGCCCCTCCTACATATTTAAGTCAATCATTTGCTAAGGTGAACTTAGACATATTCAAACACTATGCTGACCTCACTGACAAGTTCTTTGTTATCTAATGCTACAAAACTAAACCTTATTGTAAAGTGATTTTTCTTCTTTTTAATTTAAAACTGTGATCTGTAGGGAAATGTAAGGTGATTTAAAGCCACAGGCCTATGGTCATTTTTCATGTCTTTTACGTTTTACAATGACTTGAATGAATGAAAACCTTCCCATACACATTCTTTTCCATTAGTGGATGTGCAGGGGGCTATTGGATTTCAAGCATAATTTGGGCAGATCTGGCCTCAGGCTCCTGTGGCATCTGCAGCGGTTCATTCTTCAAAATGGAAGAAAGGAAGGAAGGCAGAAGAATCGCCGAACAGACGCGTGACGCAGAGCACACACTCTCCCGAAGGAAAGATAAGACTGCTCTGGGACAGTGCGCAGGAGGGAGTCCTGTCCTTTGACGAAAAGCTGTTTTGTAAATGGATCTGCTCTTATCAAGCGTGAAGAATTTCAGAGCCACCTTTGTTTCACTACTGTTGGCTTATGCTCAGAGTCCACAGAGTGTGCCCTCGAAATCAAATTAAAGGCCATAAAGCATGAGCTGACGTGTTTTTCAGCAAAGCTCAATTATAGTCATTGATCATGCATTACTAAGACAGGAGACGTTTTTTTAAAATGAACAACTTCAGTTTATGTTTATCATACAGCTCTGCTCTTTGCACTTTAATATACATTAAAGCAATATACAAATTACTTTTAAATAAAACTGTTGTGAGAAGTAGATTAGTAGGCTATTAATGGGCAACAAAAGAATTACGTCTGCAATAAAAAGGCTACAAATGAGAAGTGTAGAAAGTTAAATATAGAGTTTGAAACAAAAGAAGAATAGGAAGAATAATTTTATGTTTATTAAGGTTTTCCTTGTAAATACAACCACAGTACTCATAATATGTGTTCAGCAGCCAATAGCAGGACCAGGCTCACCTAATTTGAACTCAACTGGTAATCTGAACCAAATAAAAACAAAAAAGCAACTCTTTGCTGACACCTTGTGGTTAAGTCTGACCATAGCATTCAGACATGTAATATAACATTTATAAATCAGATCTCTAGGCCGTCTCTCAATGCCTTTCTTAGTGCAATTCTTTATTTATTTATATTATCCACAAAATGTATTTATATGTGTGCACTGGATGCTTCAATAAAAAAACAAAAAAAACAAAACAAAGCTCTTGATTGGATAAGCTACTTCTTTGACCGTACCTCACGTCAATGCACTACGATGCTTGGTAAGTGAGGAATAATGGTTTATTATAAATAAATATGACTGTTAAGTGGACATACAAGTACATAACAGTGATTTTAACTTGGGGAAGGTTTAAGGCAAGACATGAAGTGGAGTAACATCTCTCGTTGCTCTAAGAATAATAAGGATAATGATATTTGTCATGTTCCCTTACATACAGATCTGGATAGTAACTGATTACATGTAATCTGGATTGCAACAAAAATTAAGTACTTGCAATTAGATTAATTACATTTTAAAATACTTGTAATCAGACTAGTTACTATTTTTATGGATTACATGATTACATATTATTCACATCAGCAATATTTTATTCACAATGTATTGATTCTCCCTAATTCCCCTTTATCATCTTTTTAAATTTTCTTTCTAAAATAGCCTACTGCTTATATAGGCCAACATTCAGAAAGTCTTCAAGTTTTTTGGAAATTCACACAAAGATCAGTCATTATGAAAGTGGCGACACAACATTTGACCACACTGTAAAAAACAATTTGTGGAGTCAACTTAAAATAATTTGTAACCTGGCTGCCTTAAAATTTTAAGTTCAGTCAACTCCAAAAAAGTTTATTCAACTTGAAATGTTAAATTATACTAAGTAACAACTTAGATATTTGAGTTGAATCAACTTAAAACTTTAAGGCAGCTGGGTTACTTACCCATCTATTAAGTTTAGCAAACACAAATATCTAAGTTGTTACTTAGTACAACTTAACATTTCAAGTTGACTAAACTTATTTTAGTTGACTGATCTTAAAATTTTAAGGCAGCGGGGTAACAAATTATTTTAAGCTGACTCAACAAATTGTGTTTTTAATTTTTTACAGTGCACTGATGTAAAAAAATCATTTCAGGTTTAGGAAGTGTTTCCTAAACATTCGATCAACTACTGATGAACACGTCGATTTTTATTTGAATTATCACTCTGTAGGTTATTCAACCATGTATTTCTACACCCATGTCTTTGGAAAGCTTTTGTCTTTAAAATGGACAAATTCACAAACTTTTTTTGTCATCTGATCCTCTTTCACCTAATATTACTTGATGTACCCCTGAGATTTTAAAACAAATATTTAAATAATTAAGTATCACATTTGCATATTGACAGTTCTCTAACATTGGATATGGTCACATGACATGCAGGTAAACAAATAAACATTTCATTTTTTTCAGTATTAGTTTTATTATTATTATTTTATAATTAGTTTTTTAGTAAACTCATAAACTCCCTGCAGTTTGGGAAACGTTAGGCTAATATAATGTTTAATGCACTTCAAGTTGTTAATAACAACAAATAAAAAAATTCTTACTCTTTGTATTATGTCAATATGGTACAAAATTATCCTATTTAAAACAATGTGGTAAACAAGTTTGGATAAAAGTAATCTAAAAGTAAACAAAAAGTAGTCTGATTATATTACCGAATATAATAGATTATAGAATATAATATTCTATTATATTCTATTATAGAATATAATAGAATGTGTAATAGATTACGTTACTAACTACAATTGCTGTCATGTAATTTGGAATCAGTAACGGATTACAATTGTAAGAAATCTACCCACCTCTGCCTACATATATTTTTTACCAAAGTAAAAACTGATGAGAGCAATGCCAGACCTGACATAACATGACCCAGGGAGTGCATGATCGAGCCCTTGCTATTTTCCTACTTTACTTATTAACCTCTTTGTACCACACATGTATAAGTTTTCAAGGTTTTTTTGTTTTTGGTCAAATAGTTAAGTTACCCCATATGAAGTTCCTTGAGGAAACCCGTCGATTGAAAATGCTAATTATATGTAGGGTGTTAAGACTAAGCAGCTCTACATAATTACTTTTTTGTGTGTGTCGGAAAGATCAAACGATCTTCTGATCCTCAACACACCCCGTTGCACTGAATGAACTGTACTTTCGCGGGAAATATCAAGTATGCTATTTGCATACGCAGCATAGTATAAGGGGTGGTTGGTAATACGTCTCAAGCTTTTCAACTCGTTTAGAAAGTTGTTTGCGAGAAAAGGCCCTTCGGTGTCTTTAGGACGTGTAATCTTTTATGTTCTGGCTCAATTTGTTTATATATTATTGCAATAAAGCGAATCATTAAACACGCAACATTCCACATTCACCCCGTCAAATGTGAGCTGTAATGGTTTCGTCCACAGTGGCGCGAAACGTCTAGTGGTCCACACCAAAGTTTCACGTTACAGGCGCGAGGTTAGTGTGTGTGTCGGCTGCGTGACTAGACATCGGCTTTTACCCGTGTGGTTGTGTAATTTTGTATTTTTGCAAGAAATAGTCCCTATTCGGGTGCATTTATGCTATTTGCATTCCGTTCTGCAGTTACAAAACGCTTGCGGGTTAGTTAATCTGGTCATTAGTTAAACACATTTACTCTGCATACTAAACTGCACTGCAGACATTTGGTAAAGTTTGAGAGACGTGGACAATAGCGTTTAATTCTACAACCAGTTTACCCAGAAAGCAGCAGAAATGAGTGGGTAAGTGTATTTAGTGTGCATTATGTATGAGGTGTTGGCAGAGCCATATGCTTTAATTGACTTCATTGTTCACGTTGCAGTATTGTTAAAGAAGAGACACGCAGTGTTTCTCCTCACTGCCCCAAACCCAACGAATCTGAAGAGCCTGAAGGTACTGCTATGGAGGAGACCACTATTGGTAAGTCCACAGTATTCATATTACATGACGGCAGATCTGTCTGTGCAAGTCCATGCAGCCTTCAGTTTAATGTCGGTAATCTCCTGCATATTACAGAAAAGAGCCAGCATGGAGAGATTGTCATTACAAAAGAAATGGAAGAGGAGGAGAAACATTTAGTAGAGGAGGGAGAGAAAAAAGAAAGAGAAATGATGGAAGAGGTAAACTAGTTTTTCACACACACACACACACACATGGAAAAACCATAAGGCGAAATTTCATTGACTAAATGCATGCAAACCCTAAAGTGATATTGTGTCATTAGCCAATAGTAACATAATGGAAAAGTACACTACCAGTTAAAAGTTTTTGAACAGTAAGATTTTATTTTATTTTTTAAAGTCTTTTCTGCTCACCAAACCTGTTTATTTGATCCAAAATAAAGCAGTAATGTTGTGAAATATTTTTACTATTTAAAATAACTTCATATATGAATACATTTATTCCTGTGATCAAAGCTGAATTTTCAGCATCATTACTCCAGTTTTCAGTGTCACGTGATTGTTCAGAAATCATTCTAATATGCTGATTTGCTGCTTGAGAATTTTTTTTTTTTTTTTTTTTATCAATTTTTAAAACAGTTGAGCACATTTTTTTTTTTTTTTTCAGGATTCTTTGATGAGTAGAAAGATCCAAAGATCAGCGTTTATCTGAAATAAAAAGCTTTACACCCTATACCATTCAAAAGCTTGGAGCCATAATGAACTACTCAGCTGTTTTCAATAATAATAATATCATTAGTAATAATAATAATAATAATAATAATAAATGTTTGTTAAACAGCAAATCAGAATGTTAGAATGGTTTCTAAAGGATCATGTGACTGGAGTACTGATGCTTAAAAATCAGCTGTGAAATCACAGGAGTAAATTACATTTTAAAATGTATTCAAATGAAAGAACAATTATTTTAAATGGTAAAAGCTTTGACTGGTGGTGTAATTTAATTACTTTTTTTGTTAAAGTGTGGGACCCTTGAGTTTCCTTGTTGCTCTGTTTTGCAAAAGCCCCTATATATATATATATATATATATATATATATTTTTTTTTATAAATTAAATATGAGATTCACTTTATTAGCAAATGTCTATATTCATATTGCATGCCGTTTTAACAGGCCAGACAGTCTTGGGAGAAAGATTCTCAAGAGATGCGATTCAAAAGACTTCAGCACCTTTTGGAGAAAAGCAACATTTACTCAAAGTTTCTGCTCACGAAGATGGAACAGCAGCAGCAAGATGTGAGTATTGTGTTCAAACAGACAGGAAAGAGCTGTCACACTGGGAGGTTTACAGTTTCCGGATATAAATCTTGAGTGTTTTTATTTGATGTGAACTGCAACCTGGTGAGTGGCACGGAAGCAGATGTTTGTGGGCAGAGAACTGTGAAGTAGTCAATCAAATGCTGGTGCTCTGCACCCCGTGTCCCTATTGTAATGTTACATAGCGTACTCTTTCTTTTAATTAAAGGCTGTAAAGATAAGGGTAGATTGAAAACCAGCCTCTTTTCTTTACAATCTTCCTAGAAGCATTTGTGAAAGACACTCTACTATCTACCCTATTGTTAACATAAAAGCGAATGCGGCCATAATGCTGCTTTACGTTGTTGTTGTTTTATTGTATTGTCATAAACATAAACGTACTAATTTGTAACACATTGTCACACATCCATTGAAAATGGCTTACTTTGCATTGAAGATTAAAGGGACAGTTCACCCAAAAATGAAAATTATTTATTAGTTGCCTTCATGTCATCCCAAACCCGCAAGACCTTCATTCATGTTCTGAATTCAAATTAAGATATTTTTAATGAAATCTGAAACCCTGAACCTGCATAGACAGCAACAGTACTACCCTGTTCAAGGCCCAGAAAGGTTATAAAGACATCGATAAAATAGTCCATGTGACATCAGTGGTTCAACTGTAATGTTATGAAGCGATAAGAATAATTTTTGTGTGTGAAGAAAATAAAAACGATGACTTGGAACAATTTTGCACAATTTCCACACATGCATGTAAACACACGGTGGGAAATGAGATGGAAGAGAAGAAATTAGTTGTTTTTGATCAGAAAGCTGTCAGAAATCTTAATTTGTGTTCCAAAGATGAACAAAGTTCTTACAGGTTTGAAAATTTTCAATATCAGCTGCGTTCTTGAAATCACCGTTTTGCATGTAAATTAATGAATTAATTCCATTTTGATTTGGAATTTAATATTTATTTATTTATTTAAATACAGGAGAAAATTAAAAAAAGAAAGACTGGAGAAGAAAGCTGCTAATCAGAAGCAAAAGGTAAGTTTGGATTCATGGTTTAACACATTTCTCCATGTAGAAAAAGATGAATAAGTGAGTTCTAATTCTCAAATTTAATAATTTTTTTTTTTTTTTTTTTTTCCAGGGAAATGATAAAAAGACTGTAAAAGGTAGGATTCACAGATTGCATTGCAATACAGGGTATCAGTTGTGATCCTGTAATATTAAAATATAAAAAAGATGTCTGTGTCATCAATTAATCTGCTCCGTTTGTTACATGTGAAGTTGAGAGAAAGAAGCGTGAAAGGGAAGAGGATTACAAAATCGCAGATGTTATGACCAAAGAGGTGAGACTTCAATTTAATTTTTTTTTTTTTCGCAATTACACCATTAATGTCTGCTATGTTGCTGATGTTGATTTTCTATATTTTTTCTCTTTTTAAGGAAATTCTGTCAAAAGCCAAAAAACCTAAATTGGAAGAGGTAAAGTTGTATTTGTTTATTGTGCTTTCAGACATTGCGAAATCAGTAATCTGTGTGCTCACATTCTGTATTAATGCCAAGTTTCTACATTCCTTGGCAGCCATATACAACCTACATTTGGACTAGTTAACAACCTTTTGTTAAATTACAGGTTACTGTTATAATATTTAATTTATTTTTTTTTACTTTTACTATGAATATGCTAGCCTTAAGGGTATCTATGAGCTGGTGTGCTCCAAAAACGATGGCAGAATTTGCTTTTAGAAGATATAAGCATTTGAAACTTAGCGTGTTTTTTTTTTTTTTTTTTTTTTTCTTTCTTTCTTTCATGACATCACCCTGCACTTCTCATCAAACTTTGTGTCCAATCAAAAGCTCTCTAGAATCTGAAGCATCCTGCCCCCTACACTATAAATGGATGCTGAAACTGCTGCTGAAATCAGTCACTTGTTCACAGAATTAGTATATTCTGTACATTCCCTAGCCCTCTACATAGAGGATAGGGAATGATACGCTTTCTGATGCGGTGAATAAAATCTGGTTTTGCGCTGTCACGTGAACTACTGCAGCTTGCATACAGTCTGCTCTGATGCAGAGACACGATAGCATGAAACGAATCATAAGCGTGAATTGGCTCAGACCACAAAACATATTGGACCCATTTGAATTCTACACAGAATGCTATGTTTTATAGCAATATGGATGAGATTGTGGCTATCATTGTCTGTCAAATGCAGCTTTACTGAGCTCAGCAGCACTGGTCCAAGCTGTGAAATAAACAAAACGCTATTGGTTATTTTAAAAAAAAACGGAGAGGGGCTGCTTAATATGTCCCGCTCTCTCTTTCTATTTCAGCAGAAAATACGTCAGCACGTGGAATAATGCTTTGTGTATCAAAGCACTTCAGTGGACATTTAATAATGTCTGAATTACTGAACATTGACATTGTACTCATGTGTTTTTCTGTTTCAATCTCTTTTCTGAAGGAGGCTCATTCATCAGTAAAACTGGAAGCTGAGGATATAGAGAAGATAAGCGACACCAACTCTGATATTAAAGGCCGTCTGTCTGAGACTTTGCGGGAAAACAGCAAGCAGATGCTGGATCCAGAGAGAACCGTGAATGGCCAACCTGTGCCTGCACAGCAGCCCAAACTCTTCACTGGGGGTGTGATGAGGTGGTACCAGGTGGAAGGCATAGAGTGGCTCAGGGTGAGTGAGCAGACCTGAATGAGAGTACTTAACCAGAGGGCAGTAAAATTATTCTCCACTGGATTAAATTTTCATCTTAATATTGTGTATGCTCTGAATTGCCTTTAGAGGGATATTTAAGCAAATGCCAAGTGTCTTAATGTTTTTATATGTGTAAGTTGCAAGACGTATTTAACATAATACATAAGATATATTATTATTTGTGTAATGCCTAATAAACGGGTCTGTCTGCTTTACAGATGCTGTGGGAGAATGGTATCAATGGTATCCTGGCTGATGAGATGGGTCTTGGAAAAACCATACAGTGCATTGCCCATATTGCGATGATGGTTGAAAAGAAGGTCCTTGGGCCCTTTATAGTCGTGGCTCCATTGTCCACTCTTCCAAACTGGATCTCAGAATTCAAACGCTTCACCCCAGAGGTGTGAAACAATAACTGTTGTTCATCTTTATTGAAATTAATGCTTTAAGACATTTGCCAACAGTTTGAGAGGTTTCTTTTAATTGACTGACTGTTTTGTTCTTGCTCTTTGTGTTTAAGGTGTCTGTCCTGCTGTATCATGGACCACAAAAAGAGAGGATGGACCTGGTGAAGAAGATCCGTCAGCCGCAGGGTCCTCTCAGGATGTGCCCTGTTGTTGTTACATCCTTTGAAATAGCCATGAGAGACAGGAAGCTTCTACAGGTAAACAGATCTGTTGTAATGTTTTACTTGCATACAGAAATTAGTCTGCTTCCTGGTCTTATGCACATTTCATCAGAAAAAGTTGTATGTTTTTTTTCAAAGTAAAGCATAGAAGTGCATGAATGAAGGGTTCTCATGTTTGTCTCCTCAGCGTTTCCACTGGAACTATATGATCGTGGATGAGGGCCACAGGATTAAAAACTTGAACTGTCGGCTGGTGCAAGAACTAAAGATGCTGATGACTGACAACAAACTGCTGCTGACAGGAACCCCCCCTGCAGAATAACCTGTCCGAATTGTGGTCTCTCCTCAACTTCCTCCTTCCAGATGTGTTTGATGACCTGAAGAGGTAAGAAGTCACATGCAAAGGGAAATTACTGTATGATATTGATTTTGTCTTAAAGGTTAGTTCACTTCAAGAATAAAAATGTCCTGATAATTTTTTCACCCCCATGTCTTTCAAGTTTTTGAGGAAAACATTCCAGGATTTTTTCCATATAGTTGACTTCAATGGGAGTCAACAGGTTGAAGATCCAAATTGCAGTTTCAATGCAGCTTGAAGGGGCTCTACATGATCCCAGCCAAGAAATAAGGGTCTATTGAAATGATCAGCCCTTTAAAAAAATAAAATAAAATAAAAAAAAATAAATTATATACTTTTTAACCACAAATGCTCATCTTGCACTAGTTCTACAATGCATTGTGTAATCACTTTGGAAAAGTCATGCATAGGAATAGTGTCTGTGAATATCAAAAGACGGTTTAAAGGGTTACTCCACCCCAAAATGAAAATTGTCATTAATCACTTACCCCCCGCCATGTCGTTTCAAACCCGTAAAAGCTTCGTTCGTTTTCAGAACACAATTTAAGATATTTTGGATGAAAACCGGGAGGCTTGTGACTGTCTCATTGACTGCCAAGTAATACCCAGAAATTTATGAAAGGCATCATCAAAATAGTCCATCTGTCATCAGTGGTTCAGTCTCAGTCTTTTTCTTTTTGGCTCAAGTTTTACTTTTACTTTTCCTTTCACTCTGAAACACTGTGAATACTTGATTTAGAGACATGAAAAAATATATCTATAGAGACTGAAATGTCTACTTTCAAATGAACCAGTTCAGATGGGACACGTGTGTGTTTGCATGAATGATTTACATGAAATTTAATGTGTATTACTCTCAAATTTAATGCACACTGTACATTTAAGTTGGCTTTTACATTTTGGGTTTTTATTCAACTAATGTGGGCATGTGATCTGTACTGTGTGTGGGTTTTTCTTTCCTTTCCTCCAGCCAAAAAAAACAATACGGGAGCGGGAGGGAATGGGAGTGATTCTTCCGGGATTGGGATGGAAATGGATTTTCCCCCAGCCGTTTTGTGGGATTGGAATGGGACTTTTTTTTTTTTTTTTGTGTGTGTGTGTGGGAGTGGGACAGGAGAGGTTTGAAAATCCACTCTGTCACCCTCTAGTGTGAAGTTCGAGCTAGTGCAAGACGAGCATTTGTGGTTAAAAAGTATTCTTATTCCTTAGCATTCGTGTAGAGCCCTTTAAAGCTGCATAGAAACCGCAATTTGGACTTTCAACCTGTTAAACTCCATTGAAGTCTACTATATGAAGGAAAGTCCTGGATTGTTTTCATCAAAAACATTATTTTTATTTTTTTATTTTTTTCTCGAATGGACACAGACAGACATGCACATCTTGGACTGAATAGGGATGAGTAAATTATCAGAATTTTTATTCTGGAGTTGAACTAATTAAGAACGGAGGAATCTGTTGACTCAAAATCAAACTTTTTTTTTTTTTTTTTTTTTCTTTCTTTCTTTCTTCCCCTCAGTTTTGAGTCATGGTTTGACATTAGCACCATCACTTCCGATGCAGAAAACATTGTGGCTAATGAACGCGAACAGAACATCCTTCACATGCTTCATCAGGTATCTTCACCACACGACGACAGTGTTTTGTGGACATTGTCCAGAATGTACATCTTAAATAGCCTTTGGCCAGACATGGGCTGAGTATTATAAGCACTCACAATCGTTCTGTACTTTGCTTTTGATTTTAATGCCATTTTAATGTTTTCAGATCCTCACACCCTTCCTTCTCAGAAGACTGAAGTCAGACGTCACACTGGAGGTTCCACCTAAGAAAGAGATCGTAGTGTACGCACCTCTCACCAACAAACAGGAGGCCTTCTACATGGCCATTGTTAACAAGACTATAGCAAAGCTGCTGGGTCAGGAAAAGGTAAGTTGTATGCAATGTGAAGGCCTGATTGCACCAACAAAAATGTTTGGCATAATTCTGTTTAAACCAATGTGTGGCAGATGGGCTGAATCAAAATGGAAATGGACTTTTTGACTACAGTAGCACTCATGGAAAATAAAATGGAGAAGTCCAACAGTATTTAGTATTTACAGCCATTCAGATTTTATCTATCAGCACCAAATGCAAGATGCATTGAAACCAAGAGAACAGATTCATTCTGTTCATTTAAAATCAAATTGTTTATCACACTGAATATTTGTCTTGGTGCAAGCAGGATATTAAATGAGTTATAGCAGGATTTGTATAGTTAATATTTATTTATTATTAATATCTTTTATGACACTTCCTTAAGGATGATTCAGCACCTGTGCCGCTGACATCCAGTGGCCGACCAAAGCGCAGGACCAGGAGGGTGGTGGACTATTATGAGTCAAACACTGACTCTGCGAAAGATCTTGAGAAATACCTAGAGAAGGTTCAGAAAGAGATGGACAGTCAGTCAAGGTCTGTGTCCCTTGTTGTATTTACCAGTTCAACCTCTGCTTTAAACTCTTAAGCTGTCAGCTTTTTGACATGACGTGGTTACTCTCTCCTTAGCTCCGGCCCAGTGGTGGATGTTTCTTTGCCAGTTGATGCTCAAATCAACTTGAAACTGCAGAACATACTGATGCTGCTGAAGAGGTGCTGCAACCATGCTTACTTGATAGAGTATCCTCTGGACCCCGCCACTGGAGACTTTAAGGTATTTTACACACAACTTTGCACAAGTTGGAATGATTTCATCTGGTATGGCAACTAATTGAGTGCAATAATCATCTCATTGGCACAGATTGATGAGCAGCTAGTGGAAGCATCAGGGAAGTTTCTTATCCTGGATCGAATGCTACCTGAACTAAAAAAAAGAGGGCACAAGGTAAAGTTCGCAATCTCTCATGCATACGTTTTAATGATTAACAGCTCTATCAGTAAGTGTCAAACTCCACTGTGGTTATAACACAGTTTTGCACACATTTAATTAATTGCCTGTATGAAGTTTCTGTATGTGGAGTTATATTTAGGGCTGGGTGATACACTCAAAGATTTAGTATGTTTTTGACCAAAGTCTGTTATGCTCAACAAGGTTGCATTTATTTGATCAAAAATACAGAAAAACAGTAATGGTGTGGACTACTAAAATTTAATATTGTAAAATGTTTATATATTCCTGTGATAACACAATATTTTCAGCTTTGTTACTCCAGACTTTAGTGTCGCATGATCCTCCATGATGATTTGCTGCTCAGAAAACATTGCTGTGATGTTTTTGTTTTGGTGGTAGCCATATCAAACACTTAATTACATCCACTTTTTAAAACAGGTGCTGATTTTCAGCCAGATGACCTCCATATTGGATATTCTGATGGATTATTGCTATCTCCGCGGTTATGAGTACAGCCGACTGGATGGGTCAATGAGCTACGCAGACCGAGATGAGAATGTGAGTAGCAGTTTTTTGGTTAATACCGATTATCACACTTGTTAGTGAGTTGTTTTCATTTGACAATTGATGATGATGATCCATGCAGATGAAGAAGTTTTCTTCTGATCCGGAGGTGTTCCTCTTCCTCCTGAGCACTCGAGCTGGTGGTCTTGGGATCAACCTCACAGCTGCTGACACGGTCATCATATTTGACAGTGATTGGGTATGAATTTACATGTGCAACCTGTTCATATGTGACTTGTATGGAGCCCCGCACATGACATGCAGACAAAAATATTTTTTGTGGCCATGAAATTAATCATTTTTTTCCATCTTAATTAAATCATGGCCATGTTGAAGTAATTTGCTCGCTCATTTTGATTTAATTAAAGGGATAGTTCACCCGAAAATGAAAATTGTCATTAATTACTCACCCTCATTTCGTTCCAAACATGTAAGACATGTAAGTTCATCTTCGGAACACAAATTAAGATATTTTTGAGAAATGTAAGAGCTTTCTGACCCTGCCTAAACAGCAGTGGGAACGTGCATCAAAGATAGAACAAATAGTTGAATAAAGTTGAATTAATTTTTCTTTGCACACACACAGTTTTCTCGTAGCTTCATAAACTTAAGGTTGAACCACTGTCACATACTATTTTATTAATGTTCTAACAACTTTTCGGGGCCTTGAACGTCTCGGTTGCGTTGCTGTCTATGCAGGGTCAGAAAGCGCCTGGATTTCATCAAAAATATCTTAATTTGTGTTCTGAAGATGAACGAAGGTTTAAAGAAGTGTTTTACAGTCCTGGTCCTGGGGACTCACTGCTCTGCACTTTTTGTATGTCTCTCTTATCTGACACACTCTATTCAGTACATGGATCTCTCTTTTAACAAGCTGATGACCTGAATAAGGTGTGTTGAATAAGGGAAACACACAATGTGCAGAGCAGTGGGTCCTCAGGACCAGGGTTGAAAACCACTGGTCTAAAGGATTTGGAAGGACATGAGGGTGAGTAATTAATGACAGAACTTCCATTTTTGGGTGAACTATGCCTTTAAAATGAGGGAAAAATTCTTAACTGGTAGGCATTTTATTTATTTTGCTTTTAAAGCAAACAAGGATAAAGCCTCTGTTTTTTTGTTTTTTTTTTCCATTAATTTTGATTTGAATGAAAAGCCTCATTATCAGCGCATGTTTTCTGAATTTTATCATCAGAATCAGTTTAGTATAATTTTGCCAGAAAAAGTTTTAGAAATGATCATATGTTAATTTAAAAAAATCTTGTGTAATATAACTTTTTTTTTTTTTTTAAATTGTTTTTGGCATTAAATAGCCCAAGATGCTGACATGGCATTAAATCAAAATATACTATCTTATCTTCAGAATCCTCAGGCGGATTTGCAGGCACAGGATCGGTGTCACCGTATTGGGCAAACAAAGCCTGTGATGGTTTACCGCCTCATTACGGCCAACACCATCGATGAGAAGATCCTGGAGAGAGCCTCTGCCAAGAGAAAGCTAGAGAAGATGGTCATTCACAAAAGTGTGTAGCTTTTGCCTTTGAACCTAATTAATTGAATCAATTTAAGTTCTGTTTTTGTTTGTTTGTTTTTGGCTGAGACTCTATTGACCTTTCCCTATTATATTTGTCCTTTCAGATAAGTTTAAAGGTTCTAAAGCAGAGCTCAAACAGACCAAAAGCTGTGTGGATGTAAATGAGCTTGTGGAACTGCTGAAGTCCAGAGACTATGACGGGTAAAGATACTCATACTGTATATCTGACTGTCACGAGTTATAATCCAATCCAAGTATTGCCAAATTCTGTTGTAAGTTGCATCACAATGACTGTCCTGATGTGATTCATGCTTTTATAGGGCAGTGAAAGGCACTAAGGGAAAGGTCATCAGTGACAAAGATCTGGAAATCCTACTAGACCGTAGTGATTTACTGAGTAAGTTTCAGATCTGAATGTCTTTGAATTGTGTACATTCCATTGTGTAGTGATTATTTATTTATTTATTTTTTTTCATAGTGAAGCTTTGACATTTAATGCCCCTCTCATGTGAATCAAATCTCCTTTTTCAGATCAAGCCAAGAAGCGTGTCAAACGTGAGAAGGACGGGGTGTTTAAAGTTATCGAGACCAAAGATGACAATGGTGACATCAGTCTGTCCTGAAAGCACTGACACTTGAAATCTGCCATTAGGCCAAAGTTGATTTACTACCACTGCCTAAACTGATCAAGCAACATTAACTGGTTGAAAAGCTGCCTGCTGGTTCTACTGAGAGATTGAGATCTTTTCCATTTTAGACTTTTAAGTTGACCACTGCTGCTTTTAATAAGTCCATCCTTGGTTATGAGTTTTAGCAGATGTAACATGTTATTAAACATGTAATTGTATTTTTTTTTTGGATGCCATGTCAACTTTTGTTTTGGGATTATCACTTAAAACAAAAATCCCACAGTTTGGCTATTTTGTAAATACTGTTGTACATTTCATATGTAGTTGACTAAATAGAAAACGCACATGTAAACTGCTTTAACGCACTTTGACTTTCTAGTATACTGTAGAACAAACATTCTTGTTTTATATGTTGTTTTTCAAAACATAATAAATATTTTGTATACAGTGTGTGTGATGTTTATTTTAATACAGGATCTAATTTTGCATTTCAAAGAACTTGATGCAGAACTGTTATATTCATGGTTCACTTCTGTTGGTTCTCCTCTTCTAGTTTTCTTCTTATGTCCTGAATCACTGCAGGGAAGAAACCATAAGGTTATGTTTTCATTCAAAAGACAGGATGCATACAGTTATGACTGTGTTCATGGTACTTAGATTAGATTAGTTTAAGAATACAAATGTCCTGATAATTTACTTGCCCTCAAGTCATCCAAGATGTTCATTGAAATTGTGTTGCAAAGAAATTAAGTTTTTTTTTGAGGAAAACATTCTAGGATTTTTCCTCTGTATAGCAGACTTCAATGGGTTGAAGGTCCAAATTCCAAATTGCAGTTTCAATACAGCTTCAAAGGGTTCCATACGATCCCTGCCAAGGAATAAGGGTCTTGTTTAGCAAAATGATAGATCATTTTCAAAAAAAAAAAAAGTACTTTTTAACCAAAAATGCTCATCTTGCACTAGCACTTTTTTTTTCTTCGTAAAGGGCGTTTAACTTTGTGTAATGCGTGAAGTCATGGACGCAGAGCTAGTGCAAGGCAAACGTTTGTGGTTAAAAAGTATAGAAATTTATCTTTTTTTTTTTGAAAGACACTTATTCCTCAGCTGGGATCATGTAGAGCCATTTAAAGCTGCACTGAAACTGCAATTCAGGCCTTCAACCCTGAAGTCCACTATATGGAGAAAAGTCCTGGAATGTTTTTTTCTCAAAAACCTTAATTTGTTTACAATTGAAGAAAGACATATGAACATCTTGGCTGACACTGGAGTAAATTATCAGGAAACTTTAATTCTGGAAGTGAGCTAATGCTTTAATGAACATGTATACTTTTGGTCAAAAGGCCCCATTTAATTTGATCAAATTACAATTAAAACTCAAAGATACTACAGTTTATGTACAAATACAATTATTTTAAAAATGTTATTTTAAAGCTGAATGACTCCAGTGCTTAAATGTGGAAATGATACATTTTTGAATAGAAAGTTAAAAATAACAGCATTTATTTAAAATAGAATCTTTTGTAATATTAATGCCTTTGGCACTTTGGAGCCATTTAATGCATTCACGCTGACTATCTTAACAAAAAAACAAAAAAAAAACAAACAACTGTCCTCCTTGGATCCTCAAACTCTTTAAAGATGCCGTACTTTTTTTTTCCCCCCCATTTAAACCTGGAAATTTAAAAATATTTTTCAAATCAAAGTTGAGATTCTTCACTATTTCTAGTTTACTAATCAAATATGTTTGTGACTTTGAAAGGTGAAGATTTCAGGTCAGAGTTCATGCAGCTTTGATGACATTGGAGTGAGAGCATGTAAACTTTTGAACACTTTCATAAACATTTTTCATAAATTCAACTCAACATTCGAAGTGGATCAAAAAAAGGTTAATCAAAGGTGTCTTAAGACAAGAACGGGTATTGTTTTGATTTTAGGACAACTTTGATAAAAGGTTTTGATGAATTTTAAATGTTGCCTACTGTATATGTAAACATTTTTTTGTTCAAAAATTCATATTAATTTTTCATTTCAACTTTACTCCTTGATATTATAATTTGAATTAATTAGGCTTTAAAAGAGAAAAAAATGCATGTTATAGTCATGTACAGTTTAAGTCAAAAGTTTACATACACCTTGCAGAATCTGCAAAATGTTAATTATTTTACCAAAGAGGGATCACACAAAATGCATGCTATTTTTTATTTAGTACTGACCTGAATAAGATATTTCACATAAAAAAAAAAAATGTAGTTCACAAAAAAAAAAATAGCTGAATTTATAAAAATGACCCCATTCAAAAGTTTATGTACACTTGATTCTTGATACTGTGTTGTCCTTCAGGTCCCACAAATCTTTTTTTTCAGCATGTTTGTGTATTTGAACCCTTTCCAACAATGACTGTATGATTTTGAGATCTTTTCACATTGAGTACAACTGTGAGGGGCTCATATGCAACTATTACAGAAGGTTCAAACACTCACTGATGCTTCAGAAGAAAAAAATAAAATAAAAATAAAAAAAAAACAACAACAATGCACTAAGAGCCAGGGGGTGAAAACTTTATGAATTTGAAGATCAGAGTAAATTTAACTTATTTTGTCTTCTGGGGAACATACAAGTATCTTCTGTAGATTCTGAAGGGCAGTACTAAATTAAAAAATATATTTAGGCAAAATAAGAAATAACAGTTGTCCTCAGAGTGAAATGCGTGAAGTTTGTACTTTGGATGGATCTCAAAAAGGGTTCAAATATATAATGCCAAAAAAACAAAGAATTTGTGGGACCTGAAGGATTTTTCTGAAGAACAGTGGGCAATTTAAAACAAGGAACTCATTAACAACTATCACTAAACAAAACACACAGCTGTGGATCATTCAGGTAACAACACAGTATTAAGAATCAAGCATATGTAAACTTTTGAACAGGGTCATTTTTAAAAATTAATCTTTTTTTTTTTTTTTTTTTTTTGGACTACATGTAAACATCTTTTATGTGAAATATTTTATTCAGGTCAGAACTAAATAAACAATAACATGCATTTTGCATGATCCCTTTTATTTGGTAAAATAACTAACATTTTACAAATTATTTCGCTGTATTTTAGGTATCAGGGCTCATACCATCATCAGGAATCATTCCATCATCGATGTGTGAGAGCTTCTGAGCATTTCTTTGATGGTTTGTTGTGATGTCAGTGATGGTCATTGGAGGATCTGCTGCATCCACGTGGCCCATTTTCTGCATGATCCTATCGCTAAGGCCGAGATAATCCTTACGCAAGTCCTCCATCTCCACTAACAGCACCTCTCTCTCTCGCTCCAGCAAACGAATGGCCTCTTTGAGGCGCTCTCCCTCCTTCATGCTTGCCATCTCCAACACCATCTTTTCCTTATGAAAGCCCTCCATCTTATCCGTCAGGACTTGCTTGTCTTTCTTCAGCTTACTGACCATCTCCATCAAAGTCTCGCACTCTCTCCTCAAAGCATCAGACTGCTGCAGAGAGGCTTTCTGATGCTCCTCCAGCTGGAGTATCTCCACTCTCTGCTTGTTGTGAATCAGTTTCGATTCATATTTCATGGCCTCGACCTGTCGAAAAGCTTTGTCTTTTTCTGTTCGGCACTCTTCCAACTCATCGTTCAGTTTTTTAATCACATCCTGAAATTCTTTAAGGTTCTTCTCATTGTTGGACTCTTTGAAACGAGTCGCTTGAACGAGCTCCTTGTTCTTCTCCTGAGCCTTACGTATATTTTCTCTGAGGTTTGCAGATTCGTTTCTCACGGCTGATACCTCCTCCTGAAGTTTTTGATTAATGCTGATGATGTTCTTATGTTCGGAGTCCATCATCTGCAGCGTCTCCTTACACAAAGCGAGATCTCGTCCTGCCACATCTCTTTGCTCCTCCAGAAGTTTCTGCTTGGTTAGCAACTCCTGAGACATCTGCTGAAGCTTCTTGAATGATTTCTGACAGCTCTTTTTCTCATTGAGCTCCACGTTGAGTTGCTCCTTCATCGCGTTGGCACGTGTTTTGAGGCGGTCGTATTTGTCCATCAGTGCTTTCAGTTGCTTCATAGTAGTTTTGTTGTTACTTCTGGCTTCAGCGAGTTCCTTCTTCAAATCTTCAGAGGTTCGCTCAAACCTGGTGGTGATTTCTGTATTCTTTTGTTCCTCACACTTCAGCTTTTCAGTAATAAGTTGGGTTTCCTTCTCCTTTTGCTTTGACATCTCTTCCATGTCTTTCAGTTCTCGTTGCTTGACCAACAGCAAATGGACAAGATGTTGGTTCTCCAAGTCCTTTTGTTGGAGTTGTTCCTTCACGACTTCAAAGAAGTCAAGATGTTTGCTCCTCCCAGATGAACTTTTGTCAGCTCTACTTCTTTCTCTGCATTTTGATATTTCCTTCAAAATATCTTTGGATGGATTTGAGGAACATTCAATAGATCTCGTTGAATTAGACCTAATAAAGTAACGTAATGCTTTAGAGGTATGATCCATCTGGAAATCATATTTTGAGCCGAGGATACTCATCGTAGCCTCTTCTTTTTTCAACAGATCTGCTCCTGCTAGTATTCTTTGCAGGGACTCCATCGCCTGCTCATCGAAATCTCGACTGACATTTTCATTTGTACTTCGGAGTAAACTCCGTCGCACTTTCATGAACTTGTTTTCAAGCGCATCCACCGCAGCATGCTGTGATTTAGCAGGCAGTTCTTTTCCTTTCTTCCACCGACTTGAAAGAACTTCTTTGTCGTTTGATTGCATTTCACTGCTGATGGCTTCTGGCTGACGGGTGCACAACTTATCAGGAACTGGTCTGTCACAGTCCTGCTGCGTGTCTTGAATGCCATCAAGTTTACACTTGTGCATAGATCTTCTAGTGTGTTTAATGTCCGGGTCCATTTGAGTTGAGCCCTTTGTACTGTAAGAAATTCAGACAAGTCATTTAAGCATTTAGGTTTGAGATTTACTTCTAATATAGATGTTGAAATGAGCTCTTACCTTACTTGCATTTCTCCCCACCATCCAAACGGACTGCAACAGAAGCCTACTGTGCAACTCAATCCCCATTGTTTAAAAAGTTTTAAAATGTCTGTCGCCATAGTAACAGGACCAATGCTGGCAACGCTAAGCAGTAGGAAAAAGACGTTATAAAAATGGTTTTAAACCGAACCAGTTCCACTTGAATGACTGTAACGTTAGCGTCTCCAGAACAAAAGCTGCTATTATCACACTGGTGAGGCTTAATTCAAACTTGGCCAGCAGTTTTGGTATGTGCTAAGACTGGGAAAAGTAATTAAATGAGGAAGCATCTGATTTTTAAAACATAGCAAATAATATTTGAGATTTGTAAAAATGTTGTAGTTTTGCTTAACTAAAACTAATAATAATTTAATCTAATAATTTAATACTCTAGGTCACTTTTTCAAACCTCTTCACTTTTCCTTACCAACTTTCAGCTTGACCAAAAGTAAACTTCACATACAAAATGCACTAAAACTACCAAAACACTTCAGTTGTTCAGCTAAATCTGTTTTGATAGCATTTGTGACCCTAGACCACAAAAAGAGTCTTAAGTAGCATGGGTATATTTGTAGCAATAGCCAAAAATACAGTGTATGGGTCATAATTGTCTATTTTTCTTTTATGCCAAAAATAATTAAGATATTAAGTAAAGATCATTTTCCATGAAGATATTTAGTAAATTTCCTACTGTAAATACATCAAAACTTAATTTTTGATTAGTACTATGTGACCACAAAACTAGTCATAAGGGTCAGTTTTACGAAATAAATACGCTTCCCATTGATGTATGGTTTGTTAGGATAGAACAATATTTGGCCGAGATACAACTATTTGAAAATCTGAAATCTGAAGGTGCACAATTTTTTTAAAAATATTTTTTCATATATTTACAGTAGGATATATTGCTGCAAATATACCCGTGCTACATATGACTGGTTTTGTGGTCCAGGGTCACGTATGCATTGCTAAGAAATTAATTTGGACTTTTTTTTTTCCAATAATTAGATTTTTTTTGCACCAGATTTTCAAATAGTTGCATCTCGGACAAATATTTTTCAATCCTAACAAACCATACATCAATAGAAAGCATGTATAAAACAATTATTCAGAATGTAAAAAATGATTGTTATGACTGGTTTAGTGGTCCAGGCTCACATTTCATTTTTAGATTTGTAACACAGTGCCCTCCACTAATATGGGCACCCTTGGTAAATATGAGCAAAGGTGGCTGTAAAAATAAATGTGCATTGTTTATCTTTTTGAGCTTTTATTCAAAAATTCACAAAAATCTATTAATTAAAAGAAAATCTCATTATGAAATAAATGTTTTTCTCCAATGCATATTGACCACAATTATTGGCACCTCTAGAAATTCTTAAATTATCTCAGAGTAAAATATCTCTGAACTACATTCCAATTCATATTTACATTGTTTTAGCACACTAGGGTGACTAGGGGCATGAATTTATCCAGCCATGACTTCCTGTTCCACAGGATTATAAATATGAGGAATACAAAGGTGAAATTCTCACAATCATCCATCACAAAAAGTAAAACCAAAGAATATAGTTCTGATGTGCAGAACAAAATTGTTAAGCTTCAAAAACAAAACAATGGCTGTAAGAGCTAAAGCATTAAAAATTGCCATTTCCACCATCAGGGCAATAATTAAGATGCTTCCAATCAACGAAAGATGTTACAAATCTGCCTGGACGAGGACGTGTGTCAAAATGCGGTTGTAAACAATCCCAGTCGAGGAAGAAGGGTCTTATCTAGCAAAACGATCATTTCTTTAAAAAAAAATACAATTTAAATACTTTTTAATGTCAAACGCTCGTCTTGTCTTGTCTTTCTCTCCTTGAACTCTGTGTATTCTGCCTCAAGACAGTTAGGGTTTGTTGAAAAACTCATAAACAATCATATTTTCTCCCTCAACTTCAAAAATCAACTTTCAAAATCATCCTACATCGCTGCAGAAGTACCGACACAGTCTTTGCAAAGTGAACATGCAAAGAAGATCAAACACCCTTAACAAAAAAGGTAAAACAGCGATACAGGATGATTTCGAAGTTGAGGGAGAATATGAGATGTGAGTTTTTCGACATACACTAACTGTCATGAATTGGGAAAAAAAAAAAAAAAAAAAAAAAAAAACAGTTCAGGCAGAGTAAGACAAGACGAGCGTTTGACATTGAAAAGTATATAAAATGTATTATTTTTATGAAAATAACCGACTGTTACACTAGATAAGACCCTTCTTTCTTGGCTGGGATGGTTTACAACTGCATTTGGGATCGTTTGAAGCCGCATTTAAACTGCATTTTGGAAGTTCAAAATCGGGGCACCATAGAAGTCCATTATATGGAGAAAAATGCTGAATTATTTTCCTCAAAAAAAACAATTTCATTTCAACTGAAAAGAAAGACATGAACATCTTGGATGACAAGGGGGTGAGTACATTATATGTGAATCTTTGTTTTGGAAGTGGACTTCTCCTTTAAGTAATATGCACTGCTAAGAGCTTCATTTGGACAACTTTGAAGACTATTTTTTTTTGCGCCTTCAGACTCCAGATTTTCAAATAGTTGTATCTCAGCCAAATATTGTCCTTTCCTAACAAATCATAGATCAGATAATGTACCAATCTCAATTTCAAAAACATTATGACCGTTTTTGTGGTCCAGGGTCACAATATGAAAGATGTAATCATTGAATGCACATCAAGTTTAGCTCACACAGACTGTTGTTGTACTCACTGCGTAACGTTTTGAAAAATTAGTCCCAACAATTGGTTAGGGTAATAGTTAAACCTACTATTTATTCCAACTTCATTCAGATTCATTATACATTAATGTTAATTTAAACCTGAATACAAAAATTAACATTAACATATAGAAGCTTACTGTAATTTATTTGTCTGTCTTTGTATAAGACATACGCTAAATCTTCCTAAATAATCCTGAAGGAGCCAGAAACACAAATTTTAAATATTTTAATTGTTTAAAAAATAAATTACATGGCATAACCTTAAAAGACTGACAAATTGAGTCTTCTTGCGAGCACTCCCACGTGTCAGAAAACTGCGCACGATGAAAGGTGCTCTGACGTACAACAAAGGCAAATACAGCGTCACATTCATACTCGTCTCAAAACATTGAAATTAAATCCTCTTGTGATCTACAGCTGATATTTGTACACTCATTTACATGCATGAGGCTATGATACAGTCTAAAACAACACTGTACAGAAAGAGGCCCGATAGAGGGGTGTCTTGGATGGATTTACAACTTCAGCATTCCATAAAGGCTCTAAAAATACCTCACAAGAAATCCAGCAAAAATGCTATTACGTTTTCACACGGAGTAACTCTGTGCGCTAGAAGGCAAAGCAGAAAATGCTACGGATCATTCACTGAGAGCAGTAATTCAACCGTTAAGCATATAAGGGATTAAACATCTAGTGTTTGAATTAACTTTCGGATTGTAAAATATTTGTAGTGCTTCCCTGAATAATCCCTCAAAGCAAGAGAAATCCAAAGCTGCATCTATACCTGATGATTAAACCTGAATTTATAAGCTTTTGTACTGATGTCCGTTGCTGTTCTAGTGTCAGTCAGCATGTTGGTGTGTTTATTGGTCAGGGTAAAGTACACTGTAAACTTTGGTTAGAGTCTACATGACCAAACATCACAAAATCTACACAACATAAAAGCAGTGATTGTTCAAACACTGGGCAGATAAGGCACCGCAAACTGTCAGTTGGTCTTCAACTTTGTAGCTTGTGTCACCTGATCTGTTAGCGTGGCTCTTATAGAGTTCACAACAGTCTGTCGGACATTTTCTTCCATGTATTGCTCAGTAAGTGGCTTCAGCACCTACAAATAACAAAGGAGAGACAAACAATAATAAAAACATGAATGGTGCTTGTCTGAACAGCTTTTGCGTGTTTGCTTACAGGTTAAATCAAGAGTCAAATCCCTTTATATGGTCCCTCATTTTAAGCAAATCAACTGGAACATTTTACACCTCTTTTTCATCCATCTAAGCCTGGTCGCTAAAAAGTAACTACCTTATAAAAACTGCACTTACAATGTCTAACGGATGAAATATGAGTTCAAAATGTATTTTTAGTAAATAAACAAATGCCCATGACTTGACTTTATTAAGTGATGAGATTTTATTAACTTGACTTCATTATTTTATAAACTGCATCTTTTTCAGGTCTGGAACAAATAAATTCCTTGATATTTCCAGATTTTCCATGATCCTTAAAGGGACAGTTCATCCAAAAATTGAAACTCTGTCATCATTTACTTATCCTCGTGTCGTTCCAAAACAATAAGACATTCATTCATCTTCAAAACACAAATGAAGATATTTTTAATGAAACCTGACCGTTTTCTGTCCTTCCTGGTTTTGTAATCCACCAGAATTTATGCTTCTAAAATGTCATAAAACATCAAGTAAGAATAGAGTAGTTTAAATAGTTTTCTAAAGCAAATAAGACTTTGAATAAACAGCTTGATTTACATGGATTACTTTTACAATGTCTTTATGAACTTTTTATTTCTTAAACATTTTGGGAAAATACATTTCCAATGGCAGGAACAAAAATCTTTCAGGTTTCATTAAAAATGTTTCTCATTTCTTATTCAAAAGATCTTATGGGTTTGAAATGACATAAGGGTAAAAGAGTAAATTACAATTTTCTTTTATGAGTGAACTAACTCTTTAATTCCAAGTAAGAGCAATAGTAATACCATGTAAATTTACATTTAAAAGGATAGTCTACCCAAAAATGAAAATTACCCCTTGATTTACTCACCCTCAAGCCATCCTAGGTATATATGACTATTTCCTTTCAGATGAATACAATCAGAGTTATAATTAAAATGTCCTGGCTTTTCCAAGCTTTATAATGGCAATGAATGGCTGTTGAGATTTCACTGCTATTATAAAGCTTGGAAGAGCCAGGACATTTTTTAATACAACTCTGAATGGATTCATCTGAAAGAAGAATAAGGTTCATACAGATACTGTAAAATAAAATTCCAGGACTTTCAAGGACTAGCACTATTTTTTTGTATTTTTAAGGACTTCAATCAGAGATTGTTCCTTTCAAATTCTAAATTCTGAAGACAAATAGACAAAAATACAGTGAAGCACAGCACATGCACAAGTATTACTACTAAAGAATTACAAAGTATACTACACTTTTACTATAGTAAAACCATAGTAAAAGAGATTTGTATTTGTGTATACTTTCTTCTTTTTGTTTTGTTTTTATAACTGTATTGCTATAATGGTTTGATGTTTTCTACTTCAAAAAAAAAACAGGAAAAAGATGTCTCAATCCAAAGTCTCGAACTAAATCAAATGATTCACGATCCCACACTGAAGTCCCGATCTGAATCAAATGATTCACAATTCACACTTTAAAGTCCCAATATAAATGATGATTTGAGAATCATCATTTCAGATCAGAAATCGGAGGGTGGATCATGAATCATTTGACTTAGATCACAATTTTGCATATCATTTGATTTAGATTGGGACCTCAAATTGTATACTGTGACCGATTTGATTTGAATTATTAAATTCGTGAAATGATTCACAAACCCATTTCGATCGTAATTAAATGATTCACAATAAGTGGAGTTCCAATTTAAATCAAGTAACTGACAATACGCAATTTGAAGTCCCCACCGAAGTCAAATCATTTGTGAACCCACTCCGAAGTCCTGATCTAAATTAAATGAGTCGGGATGCACGATCTGAAGTCTGGATCTGAAACAAATAGAGCGCTTTGAAAAACTCTTTCACCTATCAGTTTACATGCTTTTTAAAACCATTGCAAGCGATGTTAAAATTTTATTTTTTTTTTATTTGATTTAAATTAATTTTAATTTGATCTGGTTTTTGCTTGTGAATCGCAAAGTCAGAATCGGTCAGAATGGTTCCAGCGTAAATGGCTCAACTGATTTGGTTCGTCTGTTTTGTTTCTTCAACCACGTTTACATGACATTGTCAGTATTACTACTGGATTAGCTCGCTAGTTTTATGACATTAACTGAAATAAGCAAAAAAAGGTATGATGTTTTTTGAATTGCGTGAAAAGATATGTGCTAACTGCAAAAAAAAAAAAAAAAAAAAAAAATGAAACACTTATTTCATAGATACATTGTCTTTCAATAATTCAAGCACTTTTCAAGTACCTCTTCAGGAATATTACTAATTTCAAGGGTTTTCCAGGCCTAACATTTTAAAAAGTCAAATTCAAGTACTTTAAGCACCTTGTATGAACCCTGAAAGAAAGTCATATACACCTAGGATGGCAGGGTCAGGGTCATGGGATAATTTTCATTTTTGGGTGAACTATCCCTTTAATAAAGTCAATAAACACAAAGCTCCATATAGTATTATAGTCTAATACCAAGGCTAGCACAGTCTCAGTAATGACAATAATGTAGATGAAGGCAAACAATGTGAATTCAACACAAGCCAAGCTAAATCTTGACACTCCAAACCTGTCATTAGAATCAGGGCTCTTTCTAAAAGTCATGGTCCTGTGGTAAATTTTTTTATTGGGTGGGCCTCCTCTTGCCTGGCCTACATGTGTGTGTTATGCTATAAGAGGAGCTTTATTGGACCAGGACAATGCTCCCCTCTTTGCAACTGCCGTCAACGGGGAGTCAAATTACATTCTCACCTTTAGAAACGTGGGTTATGACAAGACTAAAGGTGAAAGGTTTATAGGATGGAATGAACACAAAAGTCGACAGGAAAGTCTGAAACAACAATGTGGAAAGACATCCAGGTAGCATAACTCACCTGTTCCCACAGGGCCTCTGTTATGAGGTCTATCGCCACACCCACTTCTCGATACTCTCCTGAGTATCTGACGTACGCCCAGACACAGAACGACATCAGCGACACCCCCATCACCATACTGGCCAGAGTCGCGATTACCGATAGGCCAATGAAACCTGTTACTGTGGAGACCATGTAGGTAACAAACATGACGGCAAACAGCGTGGCTGGAGTTCTCGCTGCATAGAAAATGTTCTTGCTTTCATTGTGCTTCACAAAATTCGTGTACACTTCATCCAGCTCAGTCTCTAATTGCTGCTGGTAGCGCTGACTGAACTCCACGCCGCCCATTTTCTTCACTGCGGAAAACTGTTGAACGGAGGTTTTCTTAAACTCTTCATGATAGCGCTGAAGGTCAACAGGGGCGATGTATGGTTTGTCACCTCCACATACCTGTAACATACACACAATAAAAATATAATCTCAAAATTATTTCCTAATCACCAGAAGCATGTACTGTAGAAATGATTAAACCATCTCTGTATTTCGAGTTATCTAGGCCAAACCTACTATTTTAGTGCAATGGCCTCAAGTTATTTTCAGTTATATAGGCTAGCTCATCTCACGTCACGCTCCTGCTATATTTAAAGAGAATTGAGGTCCCTCTCCATCCATGATCCATTTAGAAAAAGAACCTTGATATGCAGGATGCATTTGGCTCACACCACTTCCAATTTGTCTACATGCATGTTTGCAGCTCAGAGTAACTCTACCTGCTCCATGGTTCTGTTATAAGTGTCCTTCGCTCCAGCGACAGCCGTCAAGTTGTTCGCTTCAGCAGTTGCCTGAGTAAAAGAGACACAGTGGGAACTTAACACTTTCATATATAGACTTGAGTTTGGATTTAGTGTGCTTTTTTTTTTTTTTTTTTTAATCCATTTACACTTACTTAGCAAGGACACATTAATCAAAAGTGACAGTAAAGACATATAATGTTACTAAAAAATATACACTGCCCTCCAAAAGTTTGGAAACGCCTTAGAAAAGTGGGGTTTTGGACAATATTGGCATGAATCCTTTTTAATTTGTGATAATTTTGCACTGATAAGGGACAACACAAACTGCGAAAACATATTTTATTACATAAACAGTTTATACATAGAAAAAAAACTTAAATTTTCGACTCATCAAAAAAATCCACCATTAGCAGCTATTATAGCTCTGCATAATCTGAGCCTAAATTCATTTTATTCTAAACTTAATTGGCAATCAAATGTTGAAGCTATTAAGGTGTGCTGACCCAAAAATCTTTTAAAAACCTGGGCCAAGTTTAAACCAGTAACCAGGCATCACAGCTGGCAAAGGGGCATGTCTGACATTGACATGTATATATTGCCATTATTATGTAATCAGAATGAAAATTATTATTGCTGGTCTTCAATGATAATTGATAACGCAATGATAACGCCAGGGGTGTTTCTAAACTTTTGGAGGGGAGTGTATATATTTTATAATAATTATTATTTAATTAATTAATTATTTTATAATTTATTATTTTATAATTATTAAATAATGCTGCTCTTTTGAACTAATATGTAATATGAAATGTGAAATGTGTTTGGGTGGCAAATCAGCATATTAGAATGATTTCTGAAGGATCACGTGACACTGAAAACTAGAGTAATGATGCTGAAAATTCAGCTTTACGTCACAGGAATCAACCAAATTACATTTATTTAAATAAATAAATTACATTTTAAAATGCACTACTCTTCAAAAGTTTGGGATCAGTAAGATTTCTGATGTTTTTGGGATTTTTAGATGATTTTTGAAGTTTCTTATGTTCATCAAGGCTGCATTTATTGATCAAAAGTACAGAAAAAAAACTAATATTGCAATTTAAATTAACAGTTTCCAAATGTAATATAATTTATTCTTGAGATGCAAAACTGGATTTTTATTAGCCATTACTTTCAGTGTCACACGATCCTTCAGAAATAATGTGCTACTTGATATTTTTTGGTACATTTTGGTACATTTTTTCATTTCCTTTTGAAGAAAAAAAAAAACTAATCTTAATATTCAATATTTTATTCTTCATGAATGCGTGAAATTTATTAAAAATGATAATAAAGACATATATTGCCAGAAAAGAGTTCTATTTTAAATAAAGGCTGTTCATTTGAACTTTTTATTCAAAGAATCTTGAAAAAAAGTAAAACAGGTTCCTAAAAAATATTAAAAAACTGTTTTATAAAAAAATCATATTAGAATGATTTCTGTGACATTGAAGACTGGAGTAATGGCTGATGAAAATTCAGCTTGAATCAGAGGAATAAATAATATTTTAAAGTATATTAAAATAGAAAACCGTTTTAAATTGTAAATTGTAATAATATTTCACAACATTACTGTTTTTACTGTATTTTGGATCAAATGAATGCAGCCTTGATGAACAGAAAATACTTTTTAAAAACATTAAAAATTTTACTGATCACAAACTTTTGAACAGCAGTGTATATCCAAATAGAAAACATTCTATTGTTACAATTATTTTAAAATATTGCACATTATTGTTTTTAACTGTTTTTAGTGCATTTCTGATCGACTTTTGAACAACACTGTAGGTGACATTAAAGATTGAGAGCAACACACCTGCAACATGGATTTAGGATGTGGAAGTTCCTCCCCTTGATAGATTTTAATATATGCCTGCAAACAGGGAAAATAAACATTTGCATAATCATAAAGCAGAAAACGTTCTGGAAATACAATCTGGTTGGATGAGCCTATAAAAAGCACACCAGTAACCTCACAGCAACTCAAATGTTGTTTGACAGCTGTAAACAGACAACTGTCAGGCTAATGCACTATATTTCTTCACATAAGCACTGTTTAGTGTGATTAATAACTGATTTAATGAAAGTATCAATGTAGACTTGCATCATTGGCTGCACAAGCTCTCTAGAGACTCTTCAGTTTCAATCCTGACACAATTAACACCTGAACTTATTTGTGTTTACAGCTGTTACTGCAGCTCAACTAATCAAATCTGACCTTAAAGTACTCCAGCAGGTCTCTGCACGTGACTTTAGCTCCTCCGATCTCTTTCTCCACCAGGTTCTCTGGTGCCAGCAGTAAAGGCACTAGATTCTGCAGCTCCTTCTTGAACTCCATATTTATGTCTGCACATAAAAAGGTCATGATGAGCCTAGAATTCAAACATGTATGTTTATGTTTGTGTCTGAGAAAAAATCCGTACCGACCTCTCAGCCTGCCATCAAAGTAAGGGTTGGTGGCCACCTTCAGACCTGGATGCGGTAACAGAAAGCAGCCTATGCTGGAGAAACAGCTGTGAATATGCTTCCTAACATTCTGCAGCTCTTCATGTTGATTCTGCTTCACCTACATAGAACAAATAAAACATGAATCACAGTCCGTTCAACATACTAAAAGGGATAGTTCACCCAAAAATTAAAAAGTTGTCATTAATTACTCACCTTAAAGTCGTTCCAAACCCGTAAGACTTTCATTTATCACTTTCACAACTACATTTCTTTTTATTAAATCCAAGAGCTTTCAGACCCTGCATAGACAGCAATGTAACTGTAATGTTCCCACACCTAGAAACGCAGTAAGAACATCTGTAAAATAGTCCATGTGGCATCAGTGGTTCAAACTCAGTTTTACGAATCTACGAGAATACTTTTTGTGCACAAAGAAAACAAAAATAATGACTTTATTCAACTGTTCTTCTCCTCCAAATCACAAGTACTCATTGCCGTCTATGCAGAGTCAGAAAGCTCTTAAATTTCATCTAAAATATCTTAATTTGTGTTCCAAAGATGAACAAAGGTCTTGCAGGTTTGGAACAACGTCTGGGTGAGTAATTAATGACAGATTTTTCATTTTCGGGTAAACTATCCCTTGAAGCCATGTTTATCTGTTCTGTGCTTTATCTCACCTGTAGTCTCCGTTCCAAGAAGCGATTCCCTCCTTTGAGCCCATAGTCATGCTCATATGGATAACACCAATCTCTTATCAAAAACAATAATTTCTAGAAGACAGTAAAGAACAAAAGTAAAGCTAAAGGACTATTCCTACAAAATCAAAAAAAAAAAAAAAAAAAAAAAAAAAAAAAAAGAATTGTGTGACAATTGTCCAGATGCCCATTTATCCAGTTATTCAGGAAAGTATCTAGTTCTATTTTTAATCAAACAATAAAGAAAATGATCCCATGGTTTTAAAAAATAAGTCTATAATTATTCTACTATATTATCAGATTTCATAGTAAATAGTTCTGGTAAAAACAATTATATTTTCATCTCATCAGACTTTACACAAACTTTTTTTTTTTTTTTTTTTTTTTTTTTTTTGGAAAGTCTCTTATGCCCACCCAGGCCACATTTATTTGATCAAAAATAAAGTAAAAGCAATAATATTATGGAATATTATTACAACTTAAAAGAACTGTTTTCTATTTGAATAAAATGTAACTTATTTCTGTGATGCAAAGCTGAATTTTCAGCATAATTACTCCAGTCTTTAGTGTTACTATGATCCTTTGCATTTCTTATTATGTTGAAAACAGCTGTGCCGCTTATTATTTGTGGAAAAAAATTTTTCCAGAATTATTTGAGGAATAAAACTCTTAAAAGAACAGCATTTACTACAAACAGAATCTTCTGTAACATTTAAAAAGGAAAAAAAAAAAAAAAAAAAAAAGTCTTTACTGTCCTTTTTGGAAACGTCTTAAAAAAAAGTGTCTTTTTCAAAAAAACAAACAAAAAAAAAATGTATGTAAACAAACTGTATAATATCCAAGGTAGACATTTCTGACAATTGTGCAGTTAATTCTCATATTGTATTTTCAGAAAGTTTTGGAATATTTGTCCTCCCCCCCAAATTTGTCACTACCGAAACACGGTATTCACGAATTCACCCTTACATCTAATCTGGTTGAGTAAACAGTAAGCATATTTTGGCGTGCTGTCCTGGGGGAGGGCTCCGAGCCCGGAATACGGCCCGAACCCAGAGAACTCTCCCCATCCCAAGTATAGGATGAGGATAGATTAAGAGTGAGGAGTTGGGGTGGAGGGGAGATGCCGAAAAACAGTCGAATGACGGCTGTGTGCATATATATGACTTGTGCTAGTTTGGATGATTAGCTAGACAAGTTGCACCTGTGCCAAATTAGTTGATTATCTGATCGTGCTCCTCCCGGACTTTGTTATCAAACATCATATATGTGACCCTGGATCACAAAACCAGTTGTAAGGGTCATTTTTTCAAAACTGAGATTTATACATCATATAAAAGCTGAATAAAGCTTTATAAGCTTTTCATTAATGTATGGTTTGTTATGATAGGACAATATTTGGTCGAGATACAACTATTTAAAAATCTGGAATCTGAGGGTGCAAAAAAAATCTAAATATTGAGAAAATCACCTTTAATGTTCTTCAAATAATGTTCTTAACAGTGTATATTGCTAATCAAAAATTAAGTTTTCATACATTTACAGTAGGTATTTTACAAAATATCTTCATGGAACATGATCTTTACTTAATTTCCTAATGATTTTTGCCATAAAAGAAAAATCAATAATTTTGACCCATGCAATGTATTTTTGGCTATTGCTACAAATATACCCCAGCGACTTAAGACTGGTTTTGTGGTCCAGGGTCATGTATATAATTTATGAGAAGGGTTATACTGACCTATGTTTTATTTTTATTTTATTAATTTTTTTTTATTAAAGAGTTTTCAGACATAAATCCACAACAATTAAATTCACAATATTTCAAGTGTGATTTATGAGATTGGTTTTATTTTGAAACCAATTTTTCTTCATAAAAGGCAAAAAGTTGATCACACTGATTTCAAAGTTAAGGATTCATTAGATTAAATATATATTGAACCAAAAACTATCATAAAATCTGATATCACATCACATTACAGAATTTTAACTCGCATACTAAAACACTACCAAAACATGCTAAAATACAACAAATAAAAAAATAAAAAATAACTGTACTAAAATTTGTTTATTTGTTTATACCTTAAAATGATAAGACCCGTCTTCTCACACATTGTAGCTATGGGAGAGGGGGACACAGGAATATTTACTCATCATAAATATATGGGTTTAGTTAAAATCAGTCTAAGCCAATACACTAAAACATACAATGTTTCGGTAGTGACAAAAATGTTTCATAATTTACAAAGAAAATATAAAATAAATATTTTTTTGAACTTCACTTTTTAAAAGAATTAAAATGATATTTAAAAAAAAATATACAAAAATAATTTCAATATTTTTATAAGTTGAAATTTAGGGGTTAGAGTTTGGGAAAGCTACCTCCCAATTAAAAGTACCCAATAAATGATGATTTTATATATATTAAGCTTACTAATATTTTAAATATTATTGTGGGTTTTAATCTTAGTAAATATCTAAGATTTGAAAACTTAAATGCTTTTTAAATGTGTATTTTGGTTGTGGGACAGCAGTTTGCACCAATTCTGTAGAATTGCCCATATACACATGTATAATATATATTAACTATAATGCCTGTCAGAGCCTGAATTTATAATTTTTTACTAAAGGTCAGTATTTGCCCCTGTAGAATTTTTTTTTTTTGTTTTTTTGTTTTTGAGGGGATATCTGTTGCATTTGTGGCGTGTTGTGTACCCAGTACAGAAATGATCAGTTTTTCTACCTGAAATGGTTTCTCATAGATCTCCTCCATTGCAAGTCGACCATATTCTGTAAACAGCTATAAAAGACACATGATGTTACTGTCCCACACACTATTAATATACCATTAATTAACAACGTACACCAACAAAGAAAGCTGCTACCTGGAGATGCTGCAAATCATCTTCTTGGATATTCTGGGAAAGATTATAAACCTAAAACAAACAAGACTATTAGGTTACTTAATATTATAATATGATTATTTACACTAGTGTGCTTCTACACACCTGCACAGAGCTGGTCATGGTGCTCAGAGCAAAAACTGTGGCACAGTCTTTGATGGTGGACTGACTGTCAAAGGCTCCCTGAGTGTCCACCAGCAGAACAGCCACCTAAAGACACACAAAGATTAGTCTTATCAAACCATCAACATATCTTGACTGTGACATAATGCACATCTTAAAGTGAACGCCCATCCACCTTAGTTCCATCTTCCTTTTCCACAACAAAGACCTCACTCCAGGCCTGGATTCCTGTTGTCTCTCTCTCACAGCCTCCCCTCCAGGAGAAACCAGTCAACGGCTCGTCGTCTCCTCCCATCCATGACGCAGATGACTACAAAGACACATAGACAAAAGACATTATTGATGTGAATGTTCTGAAATGTACTTAAGCATGCATGCTCACATCCATGTGACCCAGCTGGTTTTAAACACGCAAGACGAGGACCGCAAGTTAAGACATGTCAAAGATAGGAGTCATCAGGAACTTGTTCTCAGGAATGATACTTCAGATAGACTTATTTTTAACAGATGTGTCTCTCATGCCTGGCATATTTCAATGTATATGGGTGGTTGACGTGTAATTTTACTGTCCTCACAAGTAAGGGACAATCTGGCGATCACAATTGATCTTCAGAACACAAATTAAGATATTTTTGATGAAATCTGAGAGCTTTCTAACCTTGCATAGACAGCAACGCAACTGACACTTTAAAGAATCAGAAAGGTAGTATGGACGTCGATAAAATAGTCCATGTGACATCAATAGTTTAACCTTAATTTTAAGAAGCTACAAGAATACTTTTGTGCGCAAAGAAAACTAAAATAACTTTATTCAACAAGTTCTTGTCTTCTGTGACGGTCTCCACCACGCATTCACAAGAGTGTGGTGCTGCTGACACAGGAGCCGGCATTCTGACGAAGAACGTCCATCTCTCTCAGTTCATCGTCTGTATATTGTCGTTCAAATAAGTAAGGCTGGGCAAAAAATTGTAAATCTCCAGACATGTTTACGAAGACTGTTATGTAAAGTGTGCATCCTTGTAAAGCGCTTTCTCAGAGTTCGTACTAGGGATGTCACAATTCTCAATATAATATTGTTGTAAACGTTTTCTTAGAGACCAGGAGACGTTTTGGATATCTTGAAGCAGAAGTTTCTCTTTATTGAGATACTAGCTGTGCGTCGCTGCAGTCATCAAAAGTCGTCTAACTAAGGCAGTGATACATTGTAGTTTATATACATTTAGTAGGTGGGCCTTAGAGATACTGACACAGTACTCAGAGGTGACATCCTTTGATCAGATCAAGAACAGAGGATGCAGGACGTGACCCTTCCCCCAACTGTAACACCTCGGCAGACCTATAATAATCATAATGACATCACCAAATGGTTTGAGCACCATAGTTGTGGGAACTAAGACTCTATCAACATCACAAAGATAAGTCACGAGAACTAAAACTTTACAAACAGATGCCATTATGTTTACATTAAATGCCCAATACAATGTAGACCTTCGATTTTTATATGATGTTATGTTAGGATGTGGGATCTGCAGATATAAAACAGATCCTTAAATTTGTAATCCCACAATATCAAACCGCTCGGTACGACATCCACGGTTCAATACACGCTTGTGAATTGCGGTCTTTCGGTTTTGCATTTAAATAACTTCCTTGTTTTATTTCTCGGAATTTGCTGTACGTGTGCCCGTGATTTCACCTGCTGAAATGAGGAAACGCTTCCCCACCATTAGCCATGGCTTATGAAAATACACGAGATGGCTTGAAGAACACAGGTAAACCATATGTTATTGCATATGTTTATTGTCCTTACATTTCATCATTCAAAACGTTTAACGCTATATCTTGTTTTTATTCAGTTACAGCAATAGCGATGCCTTTAGCCATATTAGAGAAACTGGAATGGAATGTTATCAGTGCTACTTCTTTGACGCATATGTGGATTTTCTGCACGAGGGCGCCCTCTGGCGTCCAATATGAATGAAACCCATTCTATTTTGCATAAAAAACTAAAAAATTAAGCAGACATATACTAAACCATGTTTTTTCCAGTGTTCAAAGGTTTATGGGAGTATTTCGTTAATTTCCTGAAAAAAAAAAAAAAAAAACACACTGAAGTGACAGGATATCAGAACCGCACCGAACCGAAAACCATGGTTAAAAACCGAGATACGTATTGAACCGTGGACTAACTGTATTGTTGCATCCCTAGTTCGTACAGACACTGTAAAATAAAATTCCAGGACTTTTAAGGACTTTAAGCACAACTTTTTTGACATTCAAGGACTTCTATAAGAGATCTCAGTTATGGTTTGATGTTTTGTTTTTTTACAGTTTAAGAAAAAAAGAAAGAATCTCCAAAGTTCAGATCTAAATCAAATGATTTGCAAGCCACGCTCCGAAGTCCCGATATGAATAATGATTCAAAAACCATTATTTCAAATTTAGAACCCGGAGCACGGCGTGCAAATCTTTCAATTCACGGAATGATTCAATAACCCGCTCTGAAGTTCCGATCTAAATCAAATGATTCCTGAAACGTGCTACGAAGTACCGATCTGTATCAAATGACTTGCAATACGCGACATTCCAATCTAAATCAAATGATTCGCAATCCACACTCCGAAGTCCCGATCTGAATAATGATTCGCGATACACAAAGTTCTGAACAAAGTCAAATGATTTGTGAACGAGCTCCGAAGTCCTGATCAAAATCAAATGATTTGTGATACGCGATTTGAAGAGTCATGAGTTTGAATCAATCGGAGCGGTTCCATCTTAAATGACTCACTCAATTAATTTGGTTCATCTGTTCCTCTTCAGCCATGTTTATGCATGTTTATACACTGTCAGTACTACTACTGGTTTAGCTCAATAGTTTTATGACATTTACTAAAATAGGCAAAAAAGTATGATTTTTTTTTTTTAATTCCGTGAATTTTGTGTGAAAAGATATGTGCTTATTAAAAAAAATTTAACACTTAAGATACATAGATATACTGTCTTTTAATAATTCAAGCACTTTTCAAGTACCTCTTCAGGAATATTGCTATTTTCAACGGTTTTCCAGGCCTTCAATTTTAAAAAGTTAAGTTCAAGTATTTTAAGCACCTTGTGTGAACACTGCTTTTTGGACCTTGAACATGGTAGTTGCATTGCTGTCTATGCAGAGTCAAAGACAGCAATACACCTCTCGGATTTAATAAAAAACATCCCTTTAAGAACTACATTATTGACTGAATAATGAATTTACAATTTTCTCATCAACTCTTCAAGTAATGTTTTGAGGACCCTAAAGGGAACTAAAAAACAATTTTTAAATGTGAATGTGAATTAAAAGAAGATAAAAAAAAAATGGAGAGAAAAAAAAAGAATAAAATGGGACCAGGTACATAATCCTAAAACATAATTTCTCATTTACAAATATACTTCATCTAAAAATCTCAAATTATGTCCATTTGTCAACTACTCCTATGCTTATATCAGTAGAAGAGGGTTCGTTCTAACCTGATTATGCATGTAACGCAGCATGAAGTCCAGCAGGAAGGACTTTCCCTTGCGGAAGGCGCCGGCCACAGACACCACGACAACATTGAGGTCCCTGACATGTTCCTGCATCAGGATTTTTTCCAACGCAGCAGCATCCAACTCAAACTTATGATCATTCTCATTGGTGATCACAATTTGGATGGGTCGAGCCCCCTCAGGAACTGGGTCCTCCTCTTGCTCAAGGTCCTCCGCTACAGCACATGGCGCTACTCCATTAGTATCAGAGCTGAACTCCTCCAATGAGCTCAAAGCCTCAACTGGGCGGCACAACAGAACGTCTTCCACACCAGTCATATCTGTAGGGGGAAAAAAAAATTGGGCAATTTGCGGGGTTATTTTCATTAACAAAAATAATAAAAACATTTGTTAACTGAAATAAAGCTACAATAAAATAAAATATAAATATTAGATGGAAAAACTTAAACTTCCAAATTTCATTTTCAAATTTTCTATTTAGTTGAAGCTGAAGCACTAAAATTACTAACTAAAAAAAATAAAACTAAACCAAAACTAATATTGAAATAAATGTAAACAGTAAGCACATACATAGCACATAAATTACTAAAAAATTAAGTAAAATATATATTTATACAATATATTTAAGATATAAAAATAAAAGCTAATTCAGCATATTAATAACACTACAACAGTATATAAATAATATTAAAATAACTTTGCACATTTTAATAATTTTAGACATTTAAAAACATATATTATTGCAACTTCAGCCTTGAATTCATCACTGTTTAAAATGTGTAAAATAACTGTCACAATCTCTTCTTTGTTGAGCAAGAGGTTGTGGGCAATACTGGCCAAAAAAAGCATGAATGTTAAAAATCCACACACTGAGACCAAGTCCTTGGTCAGACAGGGGTTTTCTGACATTTCCAGCTTTGCTTTTCAGCACTTCACTAGCAGCTCATTTACAGCAGTCACTTTCTATTCCAGGAGTGTGGGTCTCTGTTTTAACCCCATGCACTTTATCCATGAGCTGCGTTAAGCCTAGATCCCTTCGGCCACAGGGCTAAATTTGGTAATTTTTGTCCACTGGTTAAGACACAAGTAACACAAAACAAACACCCTCTCCCCTTCACTCTAGTCTCCTCAGGCTCACGGCCAGACGAGCAGAGCCGCTGGAACAGAGTCAAGCAGTGTCAGTGTGAGCAAACACACACCAAGGACACACTGGAGAGAGGAGACAGTCCATTCAAAACTACTTTAAGTACAGGCCAGTTCAGATTTGTGACACTCATATTAGCCAGACTGAATGATTGCCAAATACCATGAACATGCAAATACATTCTTGAAGGGGTCTAAATATTTTAGGTCAAAGGGGTTCACTCGTATGATTTTATACGATTCGTCTAGACCCCGGTGACGGGTAGGTTTAGGGGCGGGGTTAGGGGTAGGTCATTCGTACGAATGTTGTCAAGATTCTTGCCCTGGAAATCCTGGTTCAGTTTGGCCAACCACAAACGCCTTTTGTTCTTCCGACAGGTTTTGGCACTCTTCTCCCTGATTTGTTATAACTTTTGGTGGTCTATAGTATTCCAAACGTTTTTCCTGGTCCGACTGATTAGTACAGAGCAAAACATGACAATAATTGACCATTTTCAGCAGCAATAATCAGCTAAATATGCGAGTTCGGTTCAGAGGCATTGTTTACATTCAGTGCCGCAAATATGGCCGATTAATGACGTGTCAAGAAAACACTCTATTTATATGAATTGGGAAACTTGTAAAATGCGTACGATTTTTGCTAAACGAGTGAGGTTAGATGAATTCATACAAATTAGCCACCTCGTAAAATATTTACGAATTGCCATAAGATTGGGTTGGCATTGCATGACTACATAATGATATACAACTCACCAAAGTTTGTGTGATGTTGTTAAACTCATAAAGAGTGAAATATGGAAAAAGGAGCCAACTAAAAAAGTTTTTAGCAAACTATAATTTTCAATTTACAACCTCGTCCTTACATCAGGACATAAAATGATAGCACAAAAATAAGGTTGCATTAGTTAATGCATTGGTTAATAAACGCAATATATTTATTAATTTTTTATTTAATTTTTACTCAATTCCAGTTAATAAAAACAGTTGTTCATTTCTGTCATTCACAGTGCTAATACTAATAAAGTTAAATACTAAAATAAAAATCTGATTTGAAAAGTGAAACACTGAATGTTTAAATAAACTAACTATAAACAAATGCTGTAGTAGTTGTGAGTTTAACTAATTTAACGAATTTTGATAACCGAGACCTTAAAGTGCTAACAACATACATAATTCTGTAACATTTTTAATTGCTCTGATTTATTCATAATTTTAACTAATAATAGGCAAAGTATACATCGTTCACAGCTCCATTATTAATGATGTGGAAAAACTCAGATATATAACTTCACATGCAAATCAGACATTATCATCTAACACAATAACCATCTGCTTATGGCTTATCAGTTCATAAACTGACTAATACAATTGCAGTGATAAAAGATAACTTAATATAAATGCCCTGCGCATTTCAACATAACCACATGTTGATTTACTGGTCAAAACAGTCTAGCCCTAAGTAAAAGCATATTTACATGGCAAATTACCCTGGTAAGTACTGAGACTAAACACACAGGTCTACAGGAAATCCACCACCCTAAAGCTTAAGATGACATACAAGAAGCACAACTCCTTTAAGGTAAATGCAGACACCAAACTTTCACTAGTTTCCAGTGGCGCGCAAGATCCCTGAAGACCTGAAAGCGTGCGGGTTCATATCTGCGCGCGCACGAGCTCGAGCTCGTCAATCACAAAGCAGCTGGCGAGTTCGGTGAAATAATGAAATTATTTAATATAACTTCCAAATACATTTTCACACACGAGCTATGGTAATATTCGAGTTTAATGCATAACGCATACTGAACGACCATGACAACGCAGGAAAATAAGAAAGACTTGACTCCAAAGTTTGCAAGGTTGCAAATTAAGCCATCTAATAATAGCAAGCATAAAAATAACTTAAGAACTCACCGAGAACACTGCCGTTCACCAATAAACATGCGCTTAGAGTGTGTATATCACGCATAAAACCGTTATGGTGTCAATGACAGGTATCCCAACTCTCTGGCGCGCGTCTCACGAGGCTTTTAACGCCAGCAACACAAGTCAACAAGCGCTGAATGTCTGGCAAACTCTCTATTTCAGCTCTCACTACGCAAGGCGATCTCCTTTCTGGCGCGAACCGATTCACACCTGGTCAAATTTGACCGTGACCAGATATAACACGAGTTCAAGACCCGTTTTTCAACTTTTAACCGGACATTAATACACAGACCAGCGGGAACTAACAAACGGGCACCGGGAAAACAAAATGCCCTCGTAAAGCACGACTTTCTGATGATATAAGATATGAAATGAAGTTGTCACCTTCAGCAAATTTGTGGCATTTGTGGTTCGAGGCTGAGAAATGCCGATTCCTCGGTCCGCTGTCTTCCGCCATCTTGGTTCTTTTGAAACTTTGCTGTGTGACGTCGCACAGCCCCAGTTTCCCCTCATACTGTACATATCTACTGCATGCGCTCATTCAGAGATGTTTAGGAAACAAAGATGTTTTTGTCAGTTTGGAAAATTAAATAAAAAAAGACAACTACAGCTTTTCCAAGAAAATATGATTCGTAAACAAAAAGTACGTAAGAAAAAAAAATATGATTTTTTTCTATTTTACGTCACTCATCAAAAAACTTAAGTTGTGGCACTATTCGTGTGATTTTATTGAGATTTATTCCACTGAAGAACAACATTCTCCTTGGGTCTCTTTCGAGAACATGGTATTCATGTTTTGCAGAAATTTGTCAAGCTCCAATAAATAAATAAATAATAAATAAATAATTATAATCATAGTTAAAACTGTAGAAAGAGAAACTACAAGAAACAAAGGAGATGTGAGGATTTAAAGGAGGGACTCTCAGAGGCACAGCATATCTAGGACTGGTCTATTTTTAGCCTGACACATTTAAAATCCATCTGCATGTTGCCCGTTTTATAACTCTCCAGGTCAGGATGTCACAAAAGTATTCATTACTGAAAAACAAATAAATGAATGCATAGAAATTTAAGAGAAAATGAACAAACAAAGCTGTCAGCAAATGACAATGTGGTACGGGTTAAATTATACGAACAAAATTGCAATTGTATTGCAGAAAAATAATGATGATTAATCAAATGTTATTGTAATTATTGTATTGTAGTTATTATGCTTTTATTATAATTTATATTCCAGATCAATATTTTATTAGATTATATTCCAGAACATTATCAGATTAATAAATTGGTCCAAATACCACGATTGCTTTATTTTGTACTATTATGTTGTAATCTAGACAAGAACTATAGATAAGTTATAGTGGAAAATCATATTTGACAAAAAAAAAAAAAAAAAAAAAAAAAGGTTTTGCAATATCCGCTTTCAATATTGTTTTTATTCACGTACAAACTGCGTGCAAATATTTACGTTTTTAGTAATTTTATAAACTGAATGTATTTTAACATCAGCGTTTTAAAATGTTTTGAAAATGCATATTACAAAATCAGAGCAGCAGTATAGGCCAAAACATTTGCACATTTTTAAAGCGCAGTACTGCCCCAATCCAGACGGTGGCGGTATAACACTAACAAACTGTATTTACTTACACAAAATACGACAGAAGGGATTCTGACACAGTGGGCGGAACTTTGTAGTTTATTTACTCCAAGTGTAGTCGGTTGTGGTGTCGTGTTGTAACTTTCATTTCAATGGTGGACTTGTAAATCCTGTCTGAGTGAACGGCTTGTTTGAGAATGACGGAGGTGTGTAAAGAGGAGTGCAGCACTGCACTGGGTCCGGTGGAGAAATGGAGCCTGCGGTCCGGTAGTGTGAGTGTGGAGATCATCTCTCTGGGCTGCGTGATAAAGTCCATCACGACACCAGATCGCAGCGGCCAAAGTGCGGATGTAGTGTTAGGATACGATGATATAGAAGGCAAGTTCTACCATTCAGTGCATGGAAGATCAGAGATGGAAAAAGTTTCATTATTGTGAATGGCACCTATACAGTTCTGTGAATTCTTAGTCACATGTAATACATTTTAACTTGTTCGTACATTATAAAATATCATATTTATTATCTTTGCCTTACTGTAATATTATGCATTTCAGTGTTTATATTTGTGTTTTCATAAATGCTGCATTTTTATTGTGTACACGTACACACACACACATGCAGAAAAACAACAACAACAAAAAAGAAGCAATAAGTCAGAAGAAATTAAAATCCCATTAAAAAAAAAAAAAAAAAATCCTACAGGACAAATTAAAATTCAATTAAAATAAATCTGAATGTCCAATAGGATTCTAAGAATCACGTAAAATCCTACAGGACAAAGTGAAATTGTGCTAAAATAAATCAATGTCTAATAAGATTCTAAAATCCTAAGTGAAATTCCATTAAAATAAATCAGATTGTCCAATAGGATTCTAAGAATCCAGTAAGATGCTAAAGGATAAAGAAAAATTCCAATAGGATTTCTTGACTTGTTCTAACAAATTATCAGATTATTCCTGTCAGATTTGGTTAGGAAGAAGAAAAAAAAAAATTATTAAAATAAATAATAAATATTATATAAAATATTAAAAATATTGGTTCTTTAATATCTCAACTTTAATAATACTAATAATATTTTTAATATCTCTATAATATCTCAGCGTCTCAGTTTCTTTTCAAAAATAAAGAAAAAAATAGAAATGCACGAAGGATTTTCCTTTGTTGTTGTTGTAAAAAATAGATTAATTCTAGTTTTGTGAAACACCCAGTTGTTAAAACATTTCAGCATGTAGTCAAGACATTTCTTGTGAAATTTTTCCAAATATCAAATTATAAGATGCTAAAACCACATTAATTTACAGCTCTAACTCTTACTTAATGTCAACAATTGACTCATCTGTTTCATTTTAAGGTATTTAGGAAACATCATGACATTTTCAAGTATTTACTCCTTCTAACCTAGTCTCCTAGTAAAATAAAAAAATAAATAAATAAATGTTTCAGTAAATTAAATCAGTACATTTGAAACTTTTTTTGCACATTTTAATTAAGGTGTTTGCTTCTAAAAGAAAGTCCAAGTCACTCAGTAATATGTAATGTCATAAAGACATTGTCAAAATCTGATTATAAATATTATGTATCATATATCAAATAGCACTGAATGCTGCGGAAGTTCTGCCAGCTACAATAGAAAAGATGCTGGCTAAGTCTTATCTAAGTTAATTGTTGACCGTTTTGTGATTTTTCAAATACTAATACCAATATTTAGAAAGCTGGATGTGGATGTCCTTTAATAACTAATAATTAACAATTAAAGCAAACAAGGCATCCCTGAATGCATACAGATTGCCCAATATCTACTTGATCCACAAAAATCTCTGAAAACAGACACACTTTTAAAAACTTTTTAAATAAACGTAGGTAACACTTTACTATAAGGTTAAAATGAATTAAGAATGAGCAATACTTTTACAGCATTTATTAATCTTAGTTGTTAATTTGAAGATATATTAATGTATTATTAAAATCACAAGTTGTGTTTGTTAACATTAGTTCATACACTGTGATCTTACAATGAACGACTGAATTTTTATTACCTAACATAAACAAATATTAATAGATAGTGTAATAAATGTATTGTTTATTATTCATTCATGTTATATAATACATTAACTAATGTTAACAAATGGCACCTTTGACACCTTATTATAAAGTCTTACCTAAATGTAAGTGGTTCTCAACCAGGTGACTTAAAATGAAATCTTAAAAACAAATTTAGATCTTAAATCTAGAATCTAAGAGAATTGGGTCTTTGAATGTTGTTCCAGAGGCTGAGAACCACTGATGTAATCAGCCAAACAGGCATGGTTGTGTTTAGGGCTGATGATCTGTCATTAGATGTAACTTTAGATATTTTGAATATATTTTCCCTTTATTTCACTCTAGGCTATCTCTCAAACCCTCGCTACTTTGGAGCTGTGGTAGGCCGGGTTGCAAACCGCATTGCCAAAGGCCGGTTTGTGGTAGATAAGAAGGAATATAAACTGGCTATAAACAATGGACCCAATGCTCTGCATGGAGGACTAAAGGGCTTTGACAAGGTCAATTTGAAATGAAAACCATACCGGTCCTTTTTGGTCCAAAACAAACTTCATTATATGTTATGTGAGTCAGCAAATATTTTTGTTGCCATAATTGTGTGTTGTAGGCCGTGTGGACCACAGAGGCAGTGGAGAACGGAGTGAAGCTGAGTCACAGCAGTCCAGATGGTGATGAGGGTTATCCTGGGAACTTAAACGCTTCTGTCACCTACAGGCTGGAGAAGAACACACTGAGTGTGCTGTACCATGCACAGACTGACCATACTACACCCATCAACCTCACTAACCATTCATACTTCAACCTGGCTGGACAGGTAGGACCACAAGGACACAGTGTCTTACAATGCATGGTTAAAGAAGTAGTTCACTTCCAGAACAAAAATGTACAGATAACTTACTCACCCTCTGTCATCCGGGATGTTTGAGTCCTTCTGTCTTCAATCGATAAGAAATTATGTTTCTTGAGGGAAAAAAAGCCCCTGGAATTATCTCCATATAGCACCCCCAAGTTTGAACCAAAATGCTCTAAACGATCCCCGCCGAGCAAGAAGGGTCTTATCTAGCATTTTTGAAACAGTTTGGCAATGTGTACTTCAACTATGCAATTATGTACTTCAAAATTGTTGCAGAAGTACCGACCCACTGTTTACAAATTGAACATGCCAAGACGATCAAACACCCTTTACAAAAAAAGGTAAAACAGTGATGTAGGGCGATTTTGACGCTGAAGAACACAAGTTTTTGCGACATACCCTAGGTGTATTGACCCAGATTACACAGACTACACATGTGCATCGCAAAGACAAGACAAGACGAGCATTTAAGGTTAAAAAGTATATAAACTGTCAATTTGTTTTGAAAATGACCGATCGTTTAGCTAGATAAGACCTTTCTTCCTTGGCTGGGGTCATATAGAGCCATTTGAAGCTGCATTTAAACTGCATTTTGGAAGTTCAAACCTCGGGGCACCATTGAACTCCACTATATGGAGAGAAATTCTGGAATGTTTTCTTAAAGAAACATAATTTCTTTACGACATCTTGGATGACAAGGCGGGGAGGAAATGATCTGTAATTTTTTGTTCTGGAATTGAACTTCTCCTTTAAAGGGATGCTATTATGCTCTTTTTCAAAGTCTTGATTTTGTTTTGGGGGTGTACTAGAACATGCTTTCATGCTTGGTGGTTCATAAATACCTTTAACAATACCTTTCTCCCAGCCTGAATAGCTCGAATAGTTTCAGATTTAATGAGGGAAAAAAGGAAATGTGTTGTGATTGGTTAGCTCTCTCACTGCATTGCGATTGTCAAGCAGCTTAGACACTGTTTCAGTACTGCCACACTCTTGTCAAGTTAGCGGAAGCTAGATTAATAGTGAATCTTATGTTTTAAATATGGGTATTTTTCTTACAAAAATGCATCGATTCGGTACAGGAGACCCCCGGGAGCCATGTGAGGCACTTTTTATTATGAATGGTTGCATTTTATTAGACTTTACTAGACTCCGATTGCATTCATCTGAAAGTAGGAAGTCATATACACTTAGGATGCATGGAGGGTGAGTAAATAATACACTACAGTAGTGTTGAGTCCCGTCCTCAGCCTGCGAGATCGCAGATGCATGATATTATTGTGCTAATTTATTTAATTATTTTACATACTTAGTTTCATTGCCTGAAACCAGCTCCAGCATAAGGCTAAAAGCAGCCTAACGTTATCAAGGAACATCATCACCGATCAGCCGAAGCCTATTCTAGTGCAAGTTTATGCATTTAAAAAAAAAAAAAACTTGTGTTATAAGTGAAGCTATCTACACTGTATGATGAATAAATCTCTTACCACAAACTGCACACGTCTGCGGCGCGTTACTGCTCTAAAGCGGCCACTCTTGTCAATGCTTGTGTTTATATCTGCCACGAAGCGGCTCTTCACACTGCATCGCTAAAGTATGGCTAATCACACACCTCGTCCCTACACACCCCCCAACAATTTGAATTTCCGTAGGCGGGATTTACTTTAATGATATTGTATTGGACTGCATTGTGATATTATTGCATGCGGAAAACAAACGTTGTAGTCCAAAGGAGCCGTTCGTTGTAGTTCTTGAAAAGAGATTTTTTTAAAAAAAATGAAATATCTCAGTTTGGAGTGGACTTTGAGATTTGTAACTTTGTAGATCTTTTTTATTGTTAAAGATACACACCACACACTGACTAAATTTCAAAAAGTGAAAAAGCATAACATCACCCCTTTAAAGTCTGTGTGATCTTATAGGTTTATTCATACTCTCAATGAATGTGATTTCATATCTTACTTTCTGCAGGGGACATCAGACATTTATGACCATGAGGTGACCATTTCAGCTGAGTCGTACCTGCCTGTGGATGATACAGTGATCCCCACAGGTATTTTTATTACATTGTTTATTAAGAGGATTAGATCTTTTGAACTTGTATAAACTTGTGGTTTCATGTGGTTTCTTGACTATGTACAGGGGAGGTGAAATCTGTGGAGAAGACCCTGTTTGACCTGAGAAAGCCTGTCCTTCTTGGCTCTAGACTGAAAGAGCTTCCCGGTCCAGGCTTTGATCACAACTTCTGTCTGTGTTCACCTGGTGAACCGCCACTGGAACGAAAATGTGCACGGTAACTGTTATTTCAACTGAATTATTGAGCCTATGTGATTACTCGTTATGTGTTTTAGTATTACTGCACATGTTGGTCTGTGTAGAGTGGTGCATCCTGGGACGGGCCGTGTCCTGGAGGTGAGCACTACACAGCCTGGGGTTCAGTTCTACACCTCCAACTTCCTGGATGGGACATTGAAAGGAAAGGGTGGAGCAGCTTACTCCAAACACAGTGCCTTCTGTTTAGAGACCCAGAACTGGCCAGATGCTGTCAACCAGGTAACTGAATTAAAAGTACATTTTAATTCGGACAAAACAAAGTGATGGCACATGATAAATGTACACAATTCAAAAGTATGTGGTCAGTGAGATATCATTTTTAATACTGCTATTATGTTCGGATGCATTAAATTGATCAAAAGTGACAGTCTAGACATTTATAATGTTGCAAAACTTTATATTTCAAATAAATGCTATTAATCAAAATAGCATTTCATCTTGAGCAGCAAATCAGCATATTAGAATGATTTCTGAATAATCATGTGACACTGAAGACTGGACTAATGATGATTTGCGTCACAGAAATAAATTACATTTTAAAATATATTTAAATAGAAAACAGGTATTTTAAGTTGCAATAATGATTCAAATTTTTACTGTATTTTTGATCAAATAAATAGAGCCTCGGTGAGCATAAGACATGTCTTTCAAAAACAAAAATCTTTCAAACCCCAAACTTTTGAACTCTAATATACATGTTATACTTTACCATATGTGTGTACTTGATTATCTATATGTAATGTATTTCAGTTAATGAGATCTCTCTCTTCTCAGCCTCATTTTCCTGATGCGCTGCTGAGGCCTGGAGAGACATTCTCGCACACAACACGCTTCACATTCTCAGTGCTCTAAAATGACATCAACATGTGAATTTTACTTCTACAACCGTACACAACTGCACATTTATCCAGGCAGAATGTTACATGACCAACATAATGTGCTGCTTCTAAGACCATGAAATTGTATTTCTACACTTGTCCATAATTTGCTTTAGTAGGAGACATTCGTTCCCCATACAATAAATCTTACACTAACATGATTAATACTCTATGTAAGCCCATTTCCACCACTGAATAAAAAATTAAAAAAGGTAATTGCTCTGAACTCTTTAATCTCACTCTTTAATTCTAACTTTTTTCTGGCAATTGACTTTTTCTCAGAATTGTAAATTTATATCTTACAATTCTGACTTTATAACATGTAATTGTGAGTTATTAAGTCAGAATTGTGAGATATAAACATGTAATTTTGAGAATAATCAGTATTTTCTCCCTTCATAATTGGACTTCAGTATTGAAATGACTTTCAATAGCAGGTTCATAGATCACAAATCTGTGTAAAAGTCATAATTGTAAATAAAAAAGTCTGAATTTTGTGCCAGGCTGGGTTTTTATCTTGCAATTCTGACTTTAAAACACACAAATTGTAAGAAAGAAATGTGAGATATAAACATGCAAAGTTTGAGAATTTGTTAGTTTTTTTTTCCCCCTCAGAATTGTACTTCATGACTCAAAATTGTGACTTTATATCTCACAAATCTGAGTAAAAGTCATAATTGTGAGTTTGTATTACATAATTCTGAGAAAAAAAAGAAAGTCACAATTGCGAGAAAAAAGTCTGAATTTTTTGTTATCATCTTGCAATTCTGACTTTAAAACAAAAATTGTGAGTTAAAGAAATGTGAGATATAAACTCCTAATTCTGAGAATGTTAGTCTTTTTTCCCCTCGGAATTGGACTTCATGACTCAAAATTGCGACTTGATATCTCTGATATCTCTATCTGAGTAAAAGTCATAATTGTGAGTTTGTATTACATAATTCTGAGAAAAACAGCCACAATTGTGAGAAAAAAGTCAGAATTTTGAATTATCTTGTAATTCTGACTTTAAAACACAAATTGTGAGTTAAGAAATGTGAGATATAAACTCGCAATTCTGAGAATGTTAGGTCTTTTTCCTCCTCAGAATTGGACTTCATGACTATATCTCACAAATCTGAGTAAAAGTCATAATTGTGAGTTTGAATCACACAATTCTAAGAAAAAAAAAGTTCAGAATTGTTAGATAAAAATGTTATTTTTTACATTTTTTTATTCAGTGGTGAAAAAAGGCTTCAATGCTACTCTAATCTTCTAAATTAAAACTTACAATTACAAGCAAACTTTAAAATGTTAGTTATCTAATAAAAAAAAAACTGTAATTGGATTACAAAATATATTTTTGAATGAATACTGTAATGGTGTTACCCAAAAAATGCAGTCATGTAATGAGACAGCTGTAACATTTTTTAATTTTACACAGTTGTTATTTTGTAACCTTAAGTGCTGAAATATAATTGTTGGAAAAAAAATTTAAATAAGAAAATCCATTATTTTTAATCCAATTAATTCATTTATTTTTAAATACACTTGATAATGCATCTTTTGGCAAAAATATGACATTTCATAGTAGTCCCACACTATAATAGAAGTTAGTAATTCAAAACACAATAATAATCTTTAAATTTGACACAATTCATACTTAAATACCTCATGCCATACATTCAAGTTTCATGCACATGCTTCTGATAGTGCTTGATTCTGTAACATTGAATTAAAGCAGTCCAATATGGACTTAGGGATTTAAGAAATGTTTGTGTGAAATCACACAATGTCAAAAGACATTTTCTGCATTTATTCTATAAAAGAAAATGAAGCTAAATGAATATATTTCAAGTGCCTTCACATTTCAGCAAAACCTTCTACTGACATGCTATAAGGTGTCATTTAAAGGGATAGTTCACCCAAAAATTAAAATTCTGCCATCAATTACTCACCCTTGTGTCATTCCAAACCTGTAAGACCTTTGTTCATCTTCAGAACACAAATAAAGGTATTTTTGATGAGATCCGAGAGCTTTCCGACAAATAATTGTTGAATAAAGTCATGATTTTTATTTTCATTGCACACAGTATTCTTGTAGCTTCATAACATTACGGTTGAACCACTAATGTCACATGGACTATTTTAATGATGTCTTTACTACCTTTCTGGGCCTTGAATGTGTCAGTTGCATTGCTGTATATGTCAGAAAGCTCTCGTATTTCATCCAAAATATCTTAATTTGTGTCCTGAAGATGAACAAAGGTCTTGTGGGTTTGGAACGACATGAGAGTGAGTAATTAAGGAGAGAATTTCAATTTTTGGGTGATCTTTCACTTTAATCAATACTATGTGAGTGAATGTGCGTTTCGTTGGTGCTGTGTATTGAACGACTGTGTGTTACTGTGTGGAGATGAGTGACACTATGGTGTGTATGATGCGAGATCCTCGAGGACAGCTGATCAGATCCATGCTGGGATTTCTGATCTTCTCCTCTAAGAGCTGATCCAACTCCCACCGCAGCTCTTTCACCAGCTCGGCCACCTACATATACACAGTCTAAAATCAAATACTGGCACAGCATACTCCTAGCATGATATAATATTCTAGTGCAAGCCTGCTTTACCTCATGAGACGCGGCAGCAAATTTAATCCAGCCGTCATCCAGAGAGATGGTGAACTCTCCACGCTGTAGCTCCACGTTCACTTGCCCCCCTCCGAATAACACCATGGGATACACACACACCATGCTACAGTCACGGATAAACACTCGACTGGTCTTCACCTTCTCGTGGTACACCAGGTATGGGCTGTCATAGTGTCGAACCTACACAGAGACATACATACACTTGATTTAAGACAATATATGGGCCTTTCTACAGAATTGGTTCAAAGTCAGAGTTAGAAACATCTTTTTCCAAAAAAAATTGTTGTATAATATCTAAGGTAGACATTTCTAGCAGTTGTGCCGTTAATTCTCATATTGATTTTCAGAAAGTATTACCTATTAAGATTTTGCTTACATCTAGATTGTAAATATATATTTTTTCTATTTTATTATTTTTTTCAGAGGTGAATACATAATTACATTTTTAACAATATTTCAAGTGTAATTTATGAGATTCGTTGTATTTTGAATCCAGTTTTTCTTTGTAAAAGGCAAAAAGTTGATCATACTGATTTCAAAGTTAAAGGACAAGTCCACTTCCAGAACAACTTACAAATAATGTACTCACCCACTTGTCATCCAAGATGTTCATGTTTTTCTTTCTTCAGCCGTAAAGAAATTATGGGAAATTATAGGGAAACATTTGAGCATTTTTCTCCATATAATGGACTGATATGGTGCCCCGATTTTGATCTTCCAAAATGCAGTTAAAATGCGGCTTCAAACGATCCCAAATGCGGTTGTAATCCCAACCGAGGAAGAAGAGTCTTATCTAGCGCAACGATCGGTTATTTTCATAAAAATAATACAATTGATATACTTTTTAATGTCAAATGCTCGTCTTGTCTTACTCTGCCTGGACTGTTTTTTTCCGGTTCATGACAGTTAGGGTATGTTGAAAAACTCCCATCTCATGTTCTCCCTCAACTTTAAAATCGCCATATATCGCTGTTTTACCTTTTTTGTTAAGGGTGTTTGATCTTCTTTGCATGTTCACTTTGCAAAGACTGCGTCTGTACTTCTGTAGCGATGTAGGATGATTTTGAAATGATTTTTGAAGTTGAGGGAGAAAATATGATTGGAGTTTTTTGACATACCCTAACTGTCTTGAGTCAGAATACACAGATTTCAGGGAGAGCGAGACAAGACGAGCATTTAAGATGAAAAATTATTTCAATTGTATTTTTTAAATGAAAATAACCGATCATTTCGCTTGATAAGACCCTTCTTCCTTGGATGGGATCGTTTACAACCGCATTTGTGATCGTTTGAAGCTGCATTTAAACTGCATTTTGGAAGTTCAAAATCGGGGCACCATATCAGTCCATTATATGGAGAAAAATCCTGAAATTTTTTCCTCAAAAAATATCATTTCTTTACGACTGAAGAAAGAAAGACATGAACACCTTGGATGACAAAGGGGTGAGTACATTATATGTGAATCTTTGTTTTGGAAGTGGACTTCTCCTTTAAGGATTCATTAGTTTGAATATACATTGAACCAAACACTAATCATAAAATCTTTGATTATTCAGTATACTTTCTTTTTGGCAAAACATCCCATGTTTTGGTTGTGACTGCACATTTTCAGTAGTTACAGTAATGTTTTGGTAGCGACTGCATCACATTACAGAATTTTAACCCACTTACTAAAACACTACTAAAATATTAAAAATTTATTACGTTTATTTCCCCCAAAAATGAAGATCACGTGTTCCCTTTTGTCACCACTGAAACAGTGATGAAATTAGTTTCGGCCAATAGACTAAAACATACACTTTCGGTGGTGACATGAAAAATGCAGCACTTTTTTTTTTTTTTTACTTCACTTTTTAAAAGAATGAAAAAGATACTTTTAAAAACAACAATAAAAAAAAAAATCCAAAAATTATTTCAATATCATTTTCTTAAGTTGAAATTTAGGGGTTAGAGTTCGAGACAGCCACCTCCCAATTGAAAGTACCCAATAAATGATGATTTTATATATTAAGCTTACTAATTTACATATTATTGTGGGTTTCAATAGATAATAGAAGGATCTTAATAAACATCTAAGATTTGAATACTTAAATGCTTGTTAAATGTGTTTTTGCTTGTGGGACAGCAGTTTGCACCAATTTTATAGAATGCCCCATATAAAAACTTACAAATGATGTAACCAAGGATATGCAGACAGGTCAAATAATATTTTATAAATGACATTACTGAAAAATATCACTGTCTAATAACGCTCACTTTTCACAATCCAATATTAATCAAAGTTCTGATGGACAAAATTCTGTCCTGAAAACTATTTCAGTAGTAAATATCATTTTTTAGATGCCAAATTCAGAGCGAAAGTAATTTAAGTGAGATAGTTACAGAGAAGTTGACAGATGAGGGGTGTATGTGGACGGCTCCGTCACTCTTGGTCATGAAGCGCAGTTCCTCTGCTTTAGGCTGCATCTTCACAGCCCCTTTACTGGTAATCTTATACTTCCCCTGAGGAGATCTCACCTAAACAAAACACGGCATGCTTTACACACCTTCACAGTAAGCATCTTACACATCAGTTCAGAGAAATCTGTCAAACTGACCTGGACTACATTAGGGTAGAGAGCGGCACACAACATGGCTGACATCAGCTTTGTGTTATCAGAGTTCAGGTTGGCCTGTGAAAAAAAACACTTTGTTAAAAGAACAGATCACATGTTCGTTCATACTAATGGTTTATCATACTTAAACCCACAACTGAACAGTACCAGTGTCAAAAGCCACTCACTTATTTGTGGTTTCCACATTTCTATGACCTTAAGTGTATAAAAACTTTTCTGTATCAGTTATAATATTAGTTCTGTAGTTTTTGTCCCAGCACTCAGGAATCAATGTTACCTCATAGCCTGTGGCCTCCAGCACCCCATCACTTCCTTTCGAGCTCATTTTTTCAATAACCCTGGCCTTCAGTCCATCTTTCACAAAGCCAATGTCAGACAGAAGCTCTGCAAACTGCCTTTTAAGACATGCTATCTCCTAAGAGAAGACAAACACACACACACATACACACACAACACAGAACAGTTATGCCAGAATATGGCCAAAATGACTGACATACACTCAGCCAATCAGAGTCCAGTCTAACCTGTAAGCCCCGGATGGAGAGGAAGTTCTCTCTGCAGTACTGGTAACCAGCCTTAAAGCCACTCTGTGCAGCGTTACACCAGCCCTATATAGAACGTATATCAGCACAAGTCTTCATGATTACATCAAACAGCAAATTTCATGCATTGAACTATAAATGAACATGAGCTGAATAATGAACAAGGCTCAGCTCTTAATGGGGAATTATCAGAAATGCATAATAAAAAAATCTCAGCTAACATGATCAGAAGTAGATGAATATATTGGGAAGATTGATCAAGATCATTTTCATGACTGATCATGGTCTAACAAAAATGTTGCCTGCGTTAAAAAAAAATCCAAGATACTGATATTTAGGTGTGAACAGAATGAGACTGTGGATGGAACTAAAAAAATGTTCCTGTAAAATACACTACTATCGGAAGCTAAAAGCTAATAAAATTATCCAAATTATAAGAAAACAAAAGTGCAGGATGCAAGTGGTGAAGGATGTGTATACTACACTGTGTGCAGAATTATTAGGCATGTTGATATTCTGGTCATATTTTTTTTCCAAACACATTTTACCAATTCCAAACCACATCAGTCTTAATAACTACTGTTAATTTTGTGTTTAATCATTTATATGTGATATATAATTGTCCGTGAAGGCTGGAAGTGAAAAACTCCTTATATTCAGGTGTGCAGAATTATTAGGCATGTTTTCGTTTACAGCTAAAATGAGCCAAAAAAGAGATTTAACCCAGACTGAAAAGTCCAAATTATTAAATGCCCATGAGAAGAATGCAATACTAATGCATTACAAGAATTTGCAAAGTTAAGGCTTGACCATTGGACAGTGAAATGCTTGTTGAGTCTGCATGGTCAGAAAAAACAGGTGGAGAAGAAAAGATGCATGTTAACTGCAAAAGAATTAGGAATTAAGGTGAAGAATTAGGTGTGACACCATCAGGAACCGTTTCCAGTTCTCCAGCGCCACCATTTTCCAGAACTGCAACCTACCTGGAGTCTTCAGAAGTACAATGTGTCAGGTTCTCAGAGACTTTGCTTGGTAAAAAATCTAAAAAATGCCCCTGACTTAATAAGAATAACAAGCTGACGTCTTGTGAAATACATGAAGACAGTTTTTTTATATTCTTTAGAGACAGATAAGTTGAGAGTGACTCTTGAAGGACAAGCATCACATCCTCTTGTGCCTCTGATTCAAGAATTTATCTTCTAAAATCTGGCAGTAAGTTTTGGGAGTTCATTTTTAGTCCATCTCTGAAAGTCAGACTTTTCAGGATAAGGACTAAACATGAACTCCCAAAACTTACTGCCAGATTTTAGAAGATAAATTCTTGAATCAGAGGTACAAGAGGATGTGATGCTTGTCCTTCAAGAGTCACTCTCAACTTATCTGTCTCTAAAGCATATAAAAAAACTGTCTTCATGTATTTCACAAGACGTCAGCTTGTTATTCTTATTAAGTCAGGGGCATTTTTTAGGATTTTTTACCAAGCAAAGTCTCTGAGAACCTGACACATTGCACTTCTGAAGACTCCAGGTAGGTTGCAGTTCTGGAAAATGGTGGCGCTGGAGACTAAACGGTTCCTGATGGTGTCACACCTAATTCTTCACCTTAATTCCTAATTCTTTTGCAGTTAACATGCATCTTTTCTTCTCCACCTGTTTTTTCTGACCATGCAGACTCAACAAGCATTTCACTGTCCAATGGTCAAGCCTTAACTTTGCAAATTCTTGTAATGCATTAGTATTGCATTCTTCTCATGGGCATTTAATAATTTGGACTTTTCAGTCTGGGTTAAATCTCTTTTTTGGCTCATTTTAGCTGTAAACGAAAACATGCCTAATAATTCTGCACACCTGAATATAAGGAGTTTTTCACTTCCAGCCTTCACGGACAATTATATATCACATATAAATGATTAAACACAAAATTAACAGTAGTTATTAAGACTGATGTGGTTTGGAATTGGTAAAATGTGTTTGGAAAAAAAATATGACCAGAATATCAACATGCCTAATAATTCTGCACACAGTGTATATACTATTAAGAATTGTGTATCTCTAGTAATGAATGTTATTAGAGCCTGTACTGACCTTGTACGCCTGCAGTAAAGCTTGATGGTCACTGTTCGCTAGAGAGAACCCCAACTTCTTCTCATTAGCTTCCTCTCGTTTATCCCAGGGAGACACCTGTGAGTATGGCAGGATGTCAGGTAACATTGTACTGCACTGGAGTATCATCTTCTAGAGCTGCACGATTCTGGATAAATTGAGAATCCCGATTTTTTTGACTCAAATAGAGATCATGATTTTACCAGGATTCCCAGGACACACCTGTTTACTGTAGTTACAAACAAAATTTTACAGTTTGCATTTCTAGTATAACCCTCTTTCTTTAGCTCAAGTGTGCAAACCTCTTTGCCACATGCACTGTAATATGTATTATATTGAATTATACTGAGTTAAATTTTCAAATGAAAATGGCAACTTGATCGTTTTATAAAGTATGCATTCATATGTATTTCCAGAACGAAAATTGACAGATTATGTACTCACCCCTTGTCATCCAAGATGTTCATGTTTTTCTTTCTTCAGCCGTAAAGAAATTATGGGAAATTATAGGGAAACATTTCAGGATTTTTCTCCATATAATGGACTGATACGGTGCCCCGATTTTGAACTTCCAAAATACAGTTTAAATGCGGCTTCAAATGCATGAGATCCCAAATGTGGTTGTAAAAGATCCCAGTCGACAAAAAAGGGTCTTATCTAGCGAAACAATCGTTTTTTTTCAAACTAATACAATTGATATACTTTTTAATGTTAAACGCTTGTCTTGTCTTACTCTGCCTGGACTGTTTTGTTCCGGTTCATGACCGTTAGGGTATGTCGAAAAACCTCCATCTCATGTTCTCCCTCAACTTCAAAATACTTCTGCAGCAATGTAGGATGATTTTGAAATGATTTTTGAGGTTGAAGTTGAGGGAGAAAATATGATTGGAGTTTTTTGACATATGATCACTGTCTTGAGTCAGAATACACCGAGTTCAGGGAGAGCAAGACAAGATGAGCGTTTGAGATTAAAAAGTATATAAATTGTATTTTTTTAATGAAAATAACCGATTGTTATGCTAGATAAGACCCTTCTTCCTCGGTTGGGATCATTTACAACCGCATTTGGGATCGTTTGAAGCCGCATTTAAACTGCATTTTGGAAGTTCAAACTCCGGGCACCATATCAATCCATTATATGGAGAAAAATCCTGAAATGTTTTCCTCAAAAAACAATTTCTTTACGGCTGAAGAAAGAAAGACATGAACATCTTGGATGACAAGGGGTGAGTACATTATCTGTCAATTTTTGTTCTGGAAGTAGACTTCTCCTTTAACACATATGAATGCATACTTTATAAAGCGATCTTGTTGCCATCTTCATTTGAAAATGTAACTTCAATATAATACATATTACAGTGCATGTGGCAAAGATGTTTGCATACTTAAACGAATGATTCAGTGACAAATACAACTTTTGTCATAACAGTTACTTTTTGAGTTTTTGAATGAAAAAATGTAAATGACACAAACCTTACTTGAAGTGCCAATTACTTTCAAAAGATGACATGCTCTATTTTGAACGCTACCATTAATATCAATGTTTATATTATGACCTTTAATCCCAGTATTTCTGTGATAACCTGAATGACTATAAGACGGAAAAAATACTGGGTAGTTGAAAAGACCGTGAAGCTGTTTCTTACCTAAACATGGTAACTGTGCGAACACAGATTTGAATGTTCCGGTAAGTCTTTTTTCAAAGGTTTAATAAACACAGGGAATTGTTGCCATTTAGAAATGAGATTGCATGAGTGTTTGAATCGAGACCGCAATCTTTACACAATTAATCGTGCAGCTCTATCATCTTTTATATGTGTTTGGTGACTTACAAATGGACTCTTGAAAGCCAAGCTGGCAGCGATGGTGAGGGCAGGGTCCAGGCAGCGGAAAATAGCTCCGAGCAGCATGAGTTTACCGATGCGGACATCCACAGGCAGACAGGCCAAATGCCAACCGAGGGGAGTCAGAGACTCCTCGTCTGTCAGGGCGCCCAGGGCACACAGGCGCTGTTTAGCAGCCTCCAGACTGCCCTCTGTGGGCGGCTCAATAAGCTGAGAGAAAACAGACTCCAGAGGACGCTCTGCAAACACCTCCAGCACCTTAACCCTGAAGGAGAAAAGCAAAAATGGGTTGAAGTTTAAACTATTAAGATCTAAACCAATCAAGCTTGGGTATAACAGGAGGTTTGCTTACATAATAGTTCGCTTATATAATAGTTCATCCAAAAACTGAAATTTGCTGAAAAACTATACTGCAGATGAGTTTGTTCATGGGAACAGATTCTGAGAAATTTAGCATTACAGCACTTGCTTACCAGTGGAGTGAATGGGTGCCGTCAGAATGAGAGTCCAAACAGCTGATAAAAACATCACAATAATCTACAAGTAATCCACACTACTCCAGTCCATTAATTTAATGTCTTGGGAGGTGAAAAGCTACATGTTTGTAAGAAACAACACCATCATTAAGACGTTTTTAACATTCAAACCATTGCTTCCAACAAAAAAATTTTGGCCAGAGGCAACCTATGCCTCAATAATGGATTTGTTTCTTACAAACACTCACTTTTTCATTTCACAAGACGTTAATTGATGGACTGGAGTGGTGTGGATTACTTGTGAATTATTGTGATGTTTTTATGTGCTTCTTGGACTCTCATTCTGACGGCACCCATTCACTGCAGAGGATTCACTGGGGAGCGAGTCGTGTAATGCTACATTTCTTCAAATCTGTTCCCATGAACAAACAAACTCATCTATATTTTGGATGACCCATGGGTGCGTTTCAGTACATTTTCATCAAATTTTAAATTTTGGGGTAAACTACTCGTGGTTTTAAGGTGGTTACCTTAGACAGAGCTGCTCCAGAGGAACTCTCTGGATCTCAGGCAGCTGCTGTTGACTCAGGTGGTATGTGAAACGATGGCTCGTAAACAGATGGAAGCAGACGCCTGATGCCACACGACCGGCACGGCCTTTTCTCTGAAGAGCGTTGGCACGAGACACCCACACGTCCTCTAGACTCTCCATACTGCGACTAGCATCATACCTAATACATGCACAAAATATGATAATGCATCCAAAACTGCAAATAATATTCAATGTTATTTAAGAAAAATAAACTCTGACAGTGTGTCAAACCTCTTCTCCTTCATCCGGCCAGAGTCTATGACATACACAACATCATCAATGGTAACAGAAGTTTCAGCAATGTTGGTAGAGATGATGATTTTGGTCACACCCTCAGGTGGGCGGGTAAAGACAGCCTGCTGCTCCTCATTGGACAGGGATGAGTGTAGAGGATACACTACACACCTAAAGACAATTTACATACAATCATAAATAGACATAATTATCCACTTTTTACAGTTGAATCAGGCATCCAAAACATGTTAAGTCTAAAATAATTATTTCATTATTAATGTTATTTACATATTAATACACTGTGCAATACCTTTCAAAAGTTTTTATTTGAAAGTTACAGTTGAGGTCAAAAGTTTACATCCCCCTTTCAGAATCTGCAAAATGTTAATTATTTTACCAAAATAAAAGGGATCATACAAAATGCATGTTGTTGTTTATTTAGTACTGACCTGAATAAGAGATTTCTCATTAAAGATGTTTACATATAGTCCACAAGAGAAAATAGTAACATTTATAAAAATGGCCCCTTTCAAAAGTTTACATACACTTGATTTTTAATACTGCGTTGTTACCTGAATGATCTAAACCGTTTTTTTTTTTTTTTTTAAATATATATATATAAATATATATAAGATTCATATATATATAAATATATAAAATCTAATTATGAGTTGGGGGGTAACTTTTGAACAGAATGAAGATGTGTACATTTTTCTTATTTTGCCTAAATATCTTTTTTTTTTTTCATTTAGTCCTTCCCTTCAGAGGCTACAGAAGATACTCACATGTTTCCCAGAAGACAAAATAAGTTAAATACACCCTGATCTTCACATTCAAAAAGTTTTTAACCCCCGGCTCTTAATGCATGGTTTTTCCTTCTAGAGCATCAGTAAGTATTTGAACCTTCTGCAATAGTTGCATATGAGTCCCTCAGTTGTCCTCAGTGTGAAAAGATGAATCTCAAAATCATACAGTCATTATTGGAAATGGTTCAAATACACAAAAATGTTGAAAAACCAAAGAATTTGTGGGACCTGAAGGAAATTTCTGAAGAACAGCAGACAGTTCAGGACAAATAAGTGACTTATGAACAACTATCACTAAACAAAGGGGCATGTAAACTTTTGATCTCAGCTGTAAAAGGAACAGCATTTATTTTGAAATATCTTTTCTAACATTACAAATTTCTGCACTCTCACTTTTTATCAATTTAATGCATTCTTGCTGAAAAAAAGTATTCATTTATTAAAAAAAAAAAACACCTTACTTACCTCAAAGCTTTGTACAATACTAATATAATTGACTTTTGGAAAAAGACTACTTTAAGAAACTGCCAATTCACATAAAAAGCAATAACCCATTAAACCCATGTACCTGTTTGTTCTTCTATTATTGAACATCCTGTTAGACTGCAGCTGCTCATATAATTGCTTTATTTCAGCAAGTCCTGGTAGGAAGACCAAAACAGCACCTGTGTAGTCACACACACACAAAAACCAGTCAATCACTGAGGTTTTTTTTTATCCTTTCTAAGAAGGCTGTAATTATTTGAAGAGGAGTCTAGTGCAGGGGTTTATGGTGCTCTTTACCCGGTGGGTAGCTGTGCTTTCCATCAACAATCCACTCCAACAGATTCTCCACCAGGTCCATGTTGATTTTATCAAGATCCATAGCAGCCAATGTTTTCACTACAGACTTTGAATAATCTTAACAAAAGATGCACAAAGATATACACAGCTGTTTGGTCAAATTTCACAGAGATCTAATATAAAGAAATTATTTAACAAGCAGGCTGTACTTTGTATAAGCAAAAATCTGGTAATAAATCAATAAAAATACTAAAATGGTAGAATTCAAGTGTTCTTACTGGAATATCGAACAGTGAGATCCTGTTGACTAAGCTGCTGATCAGGTATGGAGTCTTTGACCGAATCCTTTTTCACGAAAGATGTAAAAGACCAACTGCAATCATCATCAAAGTCTTCAACAGGAGCTCGTCCCTTCCCAGCCGTGCCACCCTGACCAGAGGGACGATTTTGCTTTGCAGAGCGCCGATATGGACTACCATCTTCAATGACATACCTTCACAACAAAAGAACAAAATATTATGTTGTTAAGTTGTAAAGACTATATTTTATTTTTTTTGTGTGAAGAATATACAATAATAATAGACAAAGCAATACATATTTATCTGAATACCTGGTCTTAGCGATGGCATCTTCAAGAAAGAACTGCTCCACCGGGAATGTACGTCCTTTTAAAAAGTAAATACGAAATGCGTGATGGACAACATCCTTATAAACTACTAATTTTTTTTAAAAAAGGTGCACTAAATGTCTTTTTCATCATAAAAGTATCAATAATAGTAATCAATGAATGTTTAAAGGTGACATATCATGAAAATATGACTTTTTTGTGTTTAAATGCAATAAATGGGTCCCCAGTGCATCTACCAACCCAGAAAACATGAAACAGGACAATACAGTAACTTTTTTTTTTGGTAAGCCTTTCTCGCAAGCAAAAAACGATTCACTTATATTTTGCTCCCCCCCATGATGTAGAAAGGCAATTTTTATTACAATATTACCGCCCATTAATCTGCATGTTTCCACCCATGGCGCAAGCAACAATGGTGTACCAGTTCTAACACCATGGCGAAAGTTGGAGCAAAGCATGCTAACTGTTCTGTCATTGGCTGCACAGACGAACACAGAACACTATTTAGAGTCGCAGCCTCAGAGGAGACAAGACAGCAGTGGAATTATTAATTTATTTACTGTATATTACATTGCTGCCACACACATCTAATACAAACATGCAATTTCTTTCCCAGTTGTTTACCTTCACATACATAACTGACTGTTTTTGTAACTCGTGTGTTTTTAACATTAAAAACTTGTGTTTGACAGTTTAAGGGCAATAAGACATGAAAGAAACTCACATGCCGTGCAACAGCCACGTTCCATTTGCGTGCTTTGAATGCATGTGCTCAGAAATCCTTTTATCAGTAGTTTAAACTAATATGGTTTAAAACGCATGATGTTTGTACAACAGACATGATAATCAAAACCAAACAGATGTTTTTCAGCAGAATATCTGAGGTATGAGCTGTAAAAGCACAGCCCTATTCTGGAAAAGGGGGAGGAGAGTAGCAGCTCATTTGCATTTAAAGAGACATGCACGAAAAGGTATTTTGAGCTGTAACTTTACAGACACATTTTGGGGACACCTGAGACTTATACTACATATTGTAAAAATGGGCATAATAGGTCACCTTTAATGAGAAATATAATTATTTTTTTTGTTAGTAATAATATGAAGTACCTGGTATATGGATGCAGGGGCAGTTGCTGAAGTACTGTGAGAAGAGCTCAGCATTCAGGGTTGCACTCATCATAATTATTTTCAGATCTGTCCTTTTAACAATCAGATCCTTCAGAACCAGCAACAGGAAGTCACTGTGAGACAGGAATCATGTTAATTTCAGACTGCTGTGCGACTGTGTTGTTACGTACACGTGTGCTTTCCACAAACCTCTCTTCTGTCCTTTCATGGACCTCATCTACGATCACATGCGAAATGCCGCTGAGCTCAGAGTCGCCCTCCAACCTGCGCAAAAGGACGCCAGTGGTGCAGAACATCAGCCTGGTGGTCGAGGACTGAAAACAAGAAAACATATAGACATTAATACTTTTTTTTTTTTTAATCAAGGATGCATTAAATTGTTTAAAAGTGACAGTAAGGGCTTTTATAATGTTACAAGATTCATATTTCATATATCTTTTGAATTTTCCATTCTTCAAAGAATCCTAAAAAAGTATCATTGTTTCAAAAAAAAAAAATAAACTGCTTTCAACTTTGATAATAAATGTTTCTTGAGCAGCAAATCAGCATATTATAATGATTTCTTAAGGATCATGTGACACTGAAGACTGGAGTAATGATGCTGAAAATTCAGCTTTGCTATCACAAGAATAATTCAACATGATAATCAAATGATGATTAAAATCTTCAGATGTATTGCTCAGCATTAAGTAGCACTCAGAGTAAATGTGGTTGGTATGTAAAAACTGCATTACCCTGACGGTCTCCAGACGGATCTGGTAGCCTGTAGAGTGACCCAAGGCCTCTGCTCGCTCCTGGGCCACTCGGCTCGCCACAGCGATGGCAGAGATGCGCCGTGGCTGAGTGCAAATAATGTTGGCCACTCTATCCGGCCATCCAGTCTGGAGGAAATGATCCAGAATGAACTGAGGAATCTGAGTGGTTTTCCCGCACCTGAAGTTACATTCATTCCAACATGAAGAGATGTCAAGAACATCAATTTTGGCCAAATTAAAAAACTGGTTAATAGAATAAGCCGCAAGTCACAGTCTTACCCAGTCATTCCACTGATGACAAGAACCTGGTTCTTATCCAAACACTCCAATATGGCTTCTCTCTTCTCCCATGCAGGTAGCTTCTGCCTCTGCTCCTGCATCGATGTATAGCGCCTCGACGACTGACAGAGAAAACAGACAAATGACACTCTTAAAAAACAATTTCTATGTTCTATTACTTTCTTCTGTGTAACACAAAAGGTGAAAATTTGAACAATATCCTGAATAGTCTCTTGCATATAATGAAGGTAAATGGAAACAGGGTTCTGTCAAGCTCCAAACTGATTTAAAACTGCTCTATAATGAGGTTTGGTCAGAAGATATGGGGAAAGCAATGACGTTTTATACCATTAACATCAACCCTGAAGCAACGTGCTAATGAGCAGCATATTTGATTTAAAAGCTACAGTACAGCAGACGACAAGATTTTCAGTGAAAAAAACTTACATTTCAGTCTGTCTAATACATAAATCTGTCAAATGATTTCAGTCTTGGAATCTAGTGCTTTTGGTCATACAGAATATTTTAAAGAAGGTTCTATGATGCATTTAATCATTTTTAAGCTTTCCTCAAAAACTCACTTTTTATGTTTTGTGAGAAAAAGTAGAAACAAGGTAGCATTTTAGCAGTCCATTGTCCTGAAATCAGTGTTTTTTTTTGAACGGGTTTTTTTTTAAGTGCCTGAAATAAGGTCTGTAGTTACACAAGTTTAAGATACTTTCACATTTTATTTTCTCAACAGGAATACGCCACTCAAGCTTAAAGGGAACCCTGTGTATTAAGACTTGTATAGCTTAATATAACGTTAATGATGATATTGAAATATGCAGTAGAAAACCCATGAAAGATTTACGTTATTTTAAAAATCCACATCGTTTTATACATATTTTGGACTATGGGGGGGGGGCAAACGGTTGCACTTGGTGAGCTACTGGTGCTACTGTTGCTATTTATTACAACACAACTCAAAATACTCGGAAATGTGATTTTCAGTCGAAGGAAGCGATAAAAAGAGAAAACAATGGGAAAATGCCTGTGGATGAATAAAACTTCCTAAAGACCTGCGTCTTTGTTCTCTCCACTCTCTTGTAGGCCACAGCTACTAAAGAGCTTACAAACAGCAGAGACAAGAAACGCTTGTCATGTCGATGCTTGTCATGACGCCGCAGCCACTGAAGTAGTTTCACAGCACGGATTTCACTCGATATCCAGGGGCGTTTGGACTCTTTTGGGGAAAATCGACGGTACGGCATTTGGTTTAAGCCTACACTTACATCCATCGCCACCTGTAAGCTCTTTCAGTATCTGCGGTAATCATATCAGTATTTTATTTGTGTTGCAGTAAAAATAGCAACAGCTAGTGCCAGTAGCTTACCGAGTGCAACAATTTCATGTCATCAAAATAATGGCGCCCCCATAGTCCAAAATATGTATAAATCGATGAGGATTTTTTAAAATAACAAATCTTTCATGGGTTTTCTACTACATATTTCATCATTTGTGACCCTGGACCACGAAACCAGTCATAAAGGTCAATTTTTTAAAATTTAGATTTTTACATCATCTGTAAGAATCTGAATAAATAAGCTTTCTGTTGATGTATAATTGATTAGCATAGGACAATATATGGCCAAAATAAAACTATTTGAAAATCTGGAATCTGAGGGTGCAAAAAAATAAAAAATAAATAAAAACAATGAGAAAAATCACCTTTAAAGCTGTTCAAATAAAGTTCTTAGCAATGTATATTACTATTCAAAAATTAAGTTGATATATTTACGGTAGGATATTTTAAAAATATCTTGCAACATGACATTACTTAATATCCTAATGATTTTTGGCATAAAAGAAAAATCGATAATTTTGATCCATACAGTGCATTTTAGGCTACTGCTACAAATATACCCGTGCTACCTAAGACTCTTGTCTCTGTCTTTCTTCAGTCAATAAGAAATTATGATTCTTGAGGAAAAAAATTTAGGTATTATCTCCATATAGTGAACTTCAATGGTGCCCCCAAGTTTGAACTTCCAAAGTGGAGTTTAAATGCACCTTTAAATGGCTCTAAATGATCCCAGCCAATGAATAAGGGTCTTATCTAGCAAAACGATCAGTCATTTTTAAAAAAACAATTTGACAATTTATATACTTTTTAACCTCAAATGCTCGTCTTGTCTAAGTCTGCGTGAACGTTTTTCGACACGCTAATTGTATTGACCCGGATTACACAAAGTACGCATATGCATCGCAGAGACGAGACAAGACAAGTATTTGAGGTTAAAAAGTATATAAATTGTCAATTTGTTTCAAAAACAACCAATCATTTCACTAGATAAGACCCTTCTTCTTTGGCTGGGATCGTTTAGAGCCATTTGAAGCTGCATTTAAACTGCATTTTGAAAGATCAAACCTGGGGGCACCATTAAAGCCCACTATATGGAGATAATTCCTGAAATGTTTTCCTCAAGAAACATATTTTCATATTGACTGAAGAAAGAAAGACATGAACATCTTGGGTGACAAGGGGGTGAGTAAATTATCTGTAAATTTGTGTTCTGAAAGTGAACTTCTTTAATGGTGGTGACAATGAAGTCATGCAGCTGTGGTGTAGTCCATTCATAAGATAACTTTAGCTTCAAGTTCATACTATGCTACATCAAAAACAACCACACACACATCCATACCAATGTGGGCATATTAGGTCTGCAACAGGCTTCATGTGTGTTACCTGTTTCCTCTTAAACTCTCGACAGAGCTTCTTGTTGTCTTGCAGTATTTGCTCAGTTTTGATCTCCATCTTCTTCACCATCCTCTTCCTCAAGTTAACATAGCTCTCGTTTTCCACTGGGATACATTCCTCTTCGTCTTCATCATCATCACCACCATCTTCTTGTTCATCATCAACATCCTCTCTTAGATTCAACGCATCTGATTGAACAACAAATATATTACGTAAGTAACAGAGTTTTCATTTTTGGGTGAACTATTTATTTAAATATACTTTTGAGATGCCCAATCGCTCACCTTCCTTCTGTCTCACTCTGTGGTTTGTGATCTCTGTGGAGTTGGTTGATTGATCTCTAGTTACAGTATTGGTTGTAATGCTGTTTTCTACAGTGTTCCTACTGCTTCGATTCCTGGATGGAGTGACAGTGGGTGGAGCAAGAACAGGGGGCGGAGCACTGTACTTGTGATGAGCAGCTGACAGCAACTCTCTGACAGGTCCATCCTCCTCCAGACAGGAAATGAGGGTGTAAACCACCGGCTCTCCTTCCTGGGCAGCACTTAGTGACTGACCGAACAGGTACTCTGTGACACTGAGGCGTCCCGCGCCTGACAGCGATTCATCGGTGCTACTGAAGGCCACAAACGGAGGCTGAAAAGGATATAAACTACCTGGTTGGAATCGAATCTCCAGCTGGTAAACAGGAGCTTCTGTGCTGCTAAACCCCGGTTGACTTGCCTTACAAAACTCTCTGGAAGAGCTCGATTCATTATTTTGGTGCTTGAACTTGCAGCGGTTTCCAAACTTACAACCTGCCCCCTTCAGGTAAAACTTACAAATCTGATTGGATCCTGACTGCTTTTTACAATTCGCAGAGTCTGGAGTTTTGTTCCGGCTTTTATCCAACCACAGCAAATCAAGCTGGATAGTCCAAACGCGACTGCTGATACGCTCACAGAAGCGGTCGCCGTAGATTGCGGTCAAAGCGAGGGCCTCTTCCTGTCGCGAAGCCACACATTCCTCCTGGGAAGGGAGGTCGGATGTTTGGGGGCTGAGGGCGCTGGAGCCGAAACGTTCTCTGAACATCTGGGACAGGAGGAACTCTAACGTCGCTCCAACCTCACCATGTCCACTTCGTTCTCCAGCCTCCAAAGCTTGTCGACAGCGCTCACGGTCAAACCCATACCTGCAACACGGGAAACACCGAGTTATATATACAGTATACTGAGTGAACAAACAGATTCAGTACTTTAGAAACAGAAGTTAAAAAGTATAACTCATCTACCATCCAGGAGCTATCTGTACACATTATCCTATAATACACTTTAAACATCATAAAAAAAAAATTAAAAAAAAAAATAAGTAAAAACGTGTTAATTGATTTAATTTATAGTTACTGCAAGTAAGAACTATGAATTATCATATCATTCAGGGTGAAGATAGTTTTGTGTTATATTTTCTCTAAATGTTTGCCATTATTATGTACAATATTAACAATGATTATTAATCATACAGTTAAAAGTAGATTTTATTTTTGTGTCAAATGTACGGTCATTGTACATTCTCATGTTACAAAAACAGCATCCCGTTATTACGTACAATAGGATTATTAACCATCCAGTGAAAAATATTACATTTTTGTGTAAAAACAGTCAAATTTATGGTTATTGCAAGCAAAAACTATAAATTACCATATAACTTACAGTGCAAAAAACAGTAAAAAGACATTCCCAGAAGTCCCTGCATGACACATCATAAATGATTATATTATATATAAATAATTGTATCTTCTTATTAATGTACACTAGGATGCTTTGTGCTAAATGTTATGCTGATTTTTACAGTTACTACATAATAACCAATCATTACAGTTATTAACTATAAGACGAAAAACTGTAAATGGCTTAACATTGCATTATATGTAATTTTAATGAAAAATACTGTTAAAGTTATGGTTATTGCAAGCAAAAACTATGAATTACCATATACTTTACTGTGAAAAAAAAAAAGAGAGCGAGATTCCCAGAAGTCACTGCATGACGCATCATATATGATTATATTTTACATGAATAATTTTATCTTCTCATTTTTGTTATCAGTAATGTTACATTTTTGCGTTACATTTTTTAATTTATTTTTTCCAGTAATAACATATAATACAGTTAAACACCAAACATTACAGTTATTAATTATAGGATGAAAAACGGTAAATGGCTTAACATTTCATTGTATGTGATTTTATTGTAAATACTATCAAATTTATGGTAATTGCAAGTAAAAACTAATGAACTGACATATAATTTATGGTGAAAACCAAAAAAAGAGGTCTATTAGTAAAATATAATCATGTTTCTTCTCATTTTTGTTACCAGTTATGTACATTAGGGAGTTTTGTGTTATATTTTCTGTTCATTTTTGCCTTTATTACGTACAATCCGATTATTAACCATACAGTGAAAAATAATATTTTTTTGTGTAAATACTGTCAAATTTATTATTATTTAAATTAAAAACTATGAGCTACCATATCATTTACAGTGGAAAAAAAACTGTAAAAAGACATTCCCAGAAGTCCCTGCGTGAGACATCATATATGATTATATTTTATATAAATAATTTTAACTTTTCAATAATGTACACTAGGGTGCTTTTCTTAATTTTTACAGTTAATACATAATAACCAATCATTACATAAATGTAAATGGCTTAACATTGCATCATATGTAATTTTAGTGAAAAGTAACTATTTAATCTTTACAGTTATTGCATATAATACAGTTAATAACCAATCATTACAGTTATTAATTATAGGATGAAAACCTTAAATGACTTAACATTGCATTATATGTAATTTTATTGTAAAATATGGTCACATTTATAGTCATTGCAAGTAAAAACGAATGAATTACATATAATTTATAATTAAAAAAAAAGAAAATAGGTCCCTTAGTGACATTACATGTGATTAGAGTTTTATTTAAACATTTTTGCTTATGTTTTTTGTTATCACTATGATGTTTTGTGTTACATTTCAATATTTAGTGAATGTTCATTGCACCATTTAAGTGTTGTGTGTTACCATGATGGTGTTTTTTTTTGTTTTTGTCTTTTGTCTTTTGCAGAGTCTAAACATGAATATTAGCCATGTGGCTTTCTACATTTTCATCATGTGCATCACCCATATTTTTATGGTGATTACCCGTGCATTTAAGCAAATTTTGGTAGTTTAAGTAGGCTGATTTGTTAACTTGACATATACAATTATAGGTAATAACAGACACCAATATGGGATCCTATAATACCTGAAAAAAATGTCACCATATTTTTATGGTGAATTTCTGGTAACCACAGCTGTTGTATTTTACTGTAAATTTAACAGGATATTTCCTAAAGTGTACCATTATTACAATAATCTTGAAATATAAGTAGCGATGCCTATTTTAGCCAAAGCGTACCTGCAAAGAGTGCCCATGGCAAACAGGGAGATCACCGGCTCTGGCTTTGTGTGCTTCTCCTCGACCGAGTCCTCCATCCAGTCATCACTCTCAGCACACTCTACTCCATCATCATGAGTTTGCCAAAACTGATCTTCCTCACGATGGTCCAGCTCATCATACTCCTCTTCCTCATCCTCTTCCTCCTCACCACCTTCATAATCAGAGCCACTGTATGAAAAGAATACATTATTCAATACTGATCAAACTCTAAACCAACCAACAACTACTTGGAGTGCAACACAGGGGTTAAGAGGTTAAAAAAACCTTATAGAGAAAATGAAAGGGGAAAAATAAATGGGGAGTCCCCTGTTGCCTCTACAGAAACAAATTCAAGTTCACCTGTTTGCCGTCTGATACTCCTGGCTCTGAAGTTCCCGCAGTAGTTCTTTGACCTGTAGTTTGTTCTCTGACGTCATGTGTATCTTCTGCAAGAGGCAGCTGCACTTGCTCGGGTCTAAATCTGGATCTCTTCTCTTCCTCCTCATGTCTTCTGGGCAGCGCCTGAGATCTTCCTCTGCCGGTTCCTCCACGAGCCCCACGAACACCTCTTGAACCTCTAGATGAGGGAGGCTTGAATGACCGACTGGGACCCAAATCCAGGCTGAAATCAACTTCATCATCCCAACATCCACCAGCAGCCTTCCTGTTGCCACCACCACCTCCTCCTCCTCCTCCTCCACCTCCTCTGGGTTTATTGAACCGTCCTCCACCCCGATTGGGTTTGCTTCTCCTCCTTCCACTCATTAGTTCAGCTCCTTTTTAGTGTATTTCCTTACAATAGAATCATACTTGTGTTAATACACTTCTAAAAATCATGAACTGCATCTGCAAACAAGCTAATATAATATTTCATACATGATTATATGAAATTAAACAGCTGGGATGGTATTTGTAAGGATTATAAGCATAACTCAACCATTTAAATATGAAAACACAGTAACTAGACCTTAGTTAGAACGTATTGTACATACTGTATGTTGTGACAGTTACGATAAAATAAATGTTATTTGACAATAAAAGCCAACTCACAAATCATACCGATCATTGAGGCGATATTCAAAACAATATGAAGTTTCGCGAATCTTTTACTGTCCAGTTACAGCTACTTTTGTATCAGTGTGGAAATTCAGATTGAAACCCGCAGCAAGCATAAGAGGAAACGTGATGCGTTTTTCAAAATAAAAGTCTGGTGTGGGTCAAAATAAAAGCTTCGGCTTTTTGGCGAACAGTTTGGGTTTTGTGTTATTTTCTGATTTTTTGTGCGCTTTTTTAATCACAAAGTATTTTATATTAAAACTAGGTTTAAGCTGTATCATGTTAAGTCATGTTTCAAAAAGCACATCATAATAAATCAATCCAGTTCACTGGTTTATAATTATACCGCATTACAAATGAACACAGGGAATGCAGTGTCTTGCTTAAATGCTCATTTTCAAAGTCCTAATTTTGGCAAATATAGCTAACATCGCTCCATCTGACTGCACCATTTGTAATGGTCCAATTACACTAGATAGACAGCTTAGAACCAGCTCTCACAGAGGTTGCTGAGTTCACAAAATGAAGCCTTTTTGGTCCAACAAGTCATTAGTCACTTCTAATCATTCTGGGTGTTTTCACACAAATGATAAAAAGTAGAGACATTTAGCCTGTACTTGACGTGAGCTTTAAAAACATCCAAGCTAAAGTAAACCTAAGTAGTTCTTTTTTCCCCATGCTGTTTTTCTGTTCTTTTTTTAGAGATTCCAAATTGAAAAGATCTGTTCAAAACATTAATGAACTTAAAGTAGGCCTAGTA